>NC_058123.1:25667500-25972500 GCF_914725855.1 Thunnus albacares
CCTTTTCAAATTGTAAACTTAGATATTGTGGATTTTGCCCGACTTTACATCTCGTATTAGCAAGTTCTGAGTTTTCTGGCAAATGATATACACCAGGTAAATGTTGAATATATTTCTTTGGTGTGTAAATGATTATTGGCAGCCCATATTTCAACTCTTCTCAGTCTGCCACTCAGATTTTGTTCAGTGCCTTTGTTTCAAATACTTTTTCAACTTCTTTCAGGGTTTATACCTGCAGTGCTTAATCCTCAACTGACACCTGAACTCCTTTAACACTTTCACCACAGTTGACAGTTCAGCTCCTTTCACTGCTTAAGGTTAATCTGCTACCTATATTTTGTTCAGTGCTTCTGTTTTCAACCTCTTTCACTGCTTCAAGGAAAAATTGTAGATATTTCTAGTTTTTATACACAATTTGAAGTAGCAGTTTGATGACCTCATGCAATGCATTTACTAATGACTGACTTCTGACCCCAATGAAAAATGCAGCCTCGCCACTTATTAGACATTGTGGATTTCCCCCTGGGGACCAATAAAGCCTCTTATTAAAAAATAACCCCACTCCTGGAATACATTGGATGTAAATGGATAATATTTAATAACAGAGTTAACTGGAGTTAAAAAATCCAAGTCCCTTCACTACTATCTGACACCTGACCGGATCATGTAATCGAATGTTCTCCTTTGTTCAGTTTCTTCTTCTCCTGAGCCTGCAACCCCCACACAGTGGTAAAGTCATCGATTTGTCCTTGTTAATGAAATGTTGTATTGATTTTTATTTTTTTGCTCTTTCTTCACTCCTCTTATTCATGCCTCATCTTCTTTCTGTACTCTTCTTGTTTTTTTTTATCCTTTCATCCCCTTGTTCTCTCTTCAACTCCCCTTAATTCAATGTTCATCTGGGCTTAAATCACTACTTTCTCCCCACACCTCCTTTCCCTTCTGTCTTTCCACTCACCTTCTCTTGTTTACTCTCCATTATTTACTTCTTCATTCTTCTGTCTTCTTCATCTTATATTTCTCACCCTTTTCACTTCTCTCCTGTTTCTTCATACACTTCATCTTCCTCTCAGATCTGATCAAAGGCAGGTTGTACTGGGTCGACTCTAAGCTGCACATGGTCTGCAGCATCGACCTGAACGGAGACAACAGGAAAAAAGTACTGCAGTCGTCAGACTACCTGGCTCACCCCTTCGCTCTCACTGTTTTTGAGGTACTGCTGCTGTTAAATTCTCCCTTACATCATCTCTGTTTCTGATCCAGTGACTGCCTATTGTTCTCATTAAGACTATTTCTATTGTGTTTGATTTTTACAACAGGAATTTAGACATATGTAAGAAAATTTAAAAAAAAAAAACAAAAAACTGGCCAAGCAGTAGCCCTGATCCAAGACCATCATACAATATATCTAGTATGACAGTCTGTCTTGACAGTCCTGGATCTGGGCTGATAGTATTTTATTATACAGTTAATCAGCTTTTAGTGTAGAGGCACCACTTACCTGAAGTTCTCCTCTCTGAAGTTTACAGTCCTTGTTTCCTTTTTCTGCTTAAATTGCGGTATGAATGAGCAAGGCAATCTTTTTTTGATGAATGACGTCCGTTTCTGTTTTTGTCAAGTCATAAACAAGAATTCAGGTTCTCACAGGGTTGCCTAGCAATGCAACTCTAATCATAGTCTACATATCGTTCAATGTGGTTTTCTCTTTGTTTACTCAGTTGTCCAATATGTGCTCCTTTCTGACTGTCAAGTCTGTTTTTCTCACTTATAACATCTATGAAATGACAATCAGGGGGGATGTGTACTTGTGAGCACATTGCTAGTATCTTTAGCTCAAACCAGCACACTTGAAGGTTCACACACATTTTATATCTGTAAACTCGTGTCCTGTATTTTTAGAGTCATTATCTACTGATTAAAACCTTCACTCTTCATGTATCTGCACTGAGTCTCTTGCATGTTGTCTTTGTGAATCTCAGAATCGTGAACATGTGGCTCTCTTCGCTCTCACCTTCACCCACTCATACAACTACTAACTCGCTCTCGCTCTGACAGATGACACATTTATTCACATGCAGATGCACAGTTTTAACAAGTGATTCAACTAAATGGCATCCTGTAGCACTCTTCATAGTTAAAATATTTTTTTTAAAATAAATTCCTACCTTTTGCCAGCAGATGAAGTTATAAACAGTCCATGAAAGCATTTTCTGTTCAGTGCTCTCATCACTTGCAGTCTCGTAGCTCCTTCATGGGGAAAAATCCTCTGCTGCAAAGAATGTGCAGTTTTTTTTTAATGTGGATAAATGTTAAGAACAAGGTAGCTAGCATGAGCAGTGAAAGCCCCCAAGGCTGAACAGATAAAAACAGAGCACACATGTATACATAGACATGAATCTGATTGACAAGGTGGTCTCTGTGGTGCAGTGCAGGAACATGACACAGATGGTCTCAGAGCACAGATGGCTGGATTTGTGATGCAGAATCTCTCCATCCCCCCATTTCTTTTATACTCTATAGTTGCCTCACACTCATGTGGAAATTCATCAGAAGATCTAAATTGAGAAAATAAACGTATCAAATATCACTTTTGTTTTTTCTGGAATTTTTCAAAATGAATATAGATGCATCTCTGCTCAATCTCCTAGAGGTATTTTGTAGAAATTACTTTTCTTTTATTCATGTAAGAAAATACCACTCACAGCAAATGTAACATAGTTAGTAGAAAGCTCAGCTTTTGTAAAAGTATTAATTACATGCAGAAAGAATTGATTCTAGTTAGGCAGGATAAGTATATTTACATGATATTAATATTAATAGCAGGGTGTCTGGAAGTCTTGTTTCTGATTAGCTGGCAGATGTTTATTAAAACTGTATATCGGGGTACTTCAAACTTCTACAAGTAACCATGGCAACAATACTGCCATTTTATGGTTAAACTACAGTAACCAAAAATACTCATTTACAGCCAAAATACATTAAACAAAGGATGACAGTTTTCTGTTTCACTGATTAGTGACCTTTAAGTGTGATAATGCACTCTGATATAGAAAATCATTCTGATAATGGCAGCAGTTTTTATTTTATTATATCCAGGCAGCTCCGGCATTATAATAGTTAAAGCTTTTAGCCATTTGTATAAAAATAAGATGTATTTTTTTCTGTCCTCTCTCCAGGATCGTGTCTTCTGGACAGATGGGGAAAATAAAGCTATCTTTGGTGCAAACAAGTTCACCGGCTCTGATGTTATGACACTGGCCAGCAACCTGAACGACCCACAGGACATCATAGTGTACCATGAGCTGATCCAGCTATCAGGTAAGAACCTGCTGGTATAAAGGGTGAAGGGAGGGGCGGCAGGAGGAACGGACGGTCATTGATGAATAAGATGATTTTCCAGCTCAGTGATGTTACTGCAACACCAGGGTGAAGCCTCTTTTTTTTTTTTTTTTTTTTAAACAGTAGCTGCTGCTGTGAGTTAATGAAGAGAAAGTTAATCAGAAATGACTGTTATTACACATGATTCAGGTACAGGGAGTACTAATGATGATCATCAGTTTAGCTGTAATCATGCAGCCATAACTGACAGGTCTACTAGCTAGTGACATAATTTACATGAGATTAATGGAAGACAGAAGGCAATGAGCTGTACCAACACACCAGGTTTATCACACAACAATCTCAACTCAAGATACAGATCCAGATGCATAAAACTGTAGAATCATGTCTGAGACTGTGTGTACACACAAAGAAGGAATAGTCAGATGAATCTGTGATTTTGGAAAAAGATGCAGGTGCATGAACCTCATTTCCACTCCCACAAATAGCCATAAATGGATGGGGACACACCAGTAACCACTGGTTTTCATATCATCATGCTGCCTGTGCCACTGGTCTGCAGACCTGTCAATGGAAAAAAACAGGAAAGAAGCACAGTTTCACCCATTGTTGCATCAGCGAGGTTCTGCAACAATGCCAGAACAGCTGTCATTACGCACAGCTGTGCGGCTGCTTATACTGTCCATATCATTATTTCATCACATAGACCTGTAAACCTTCATCAGCAGTGATTTCTCCTCATTATAAATGTCAGAAATGTAATCAATGGATAGTTTCTAGCACTCATATCTAAATAGACTTTTTTTTTTTTTTTTTGTCCATTTGGGTCATTTGTGTCCCAATTAAGGATAAAAAAAATATAAACAGTGAAATGATGCCTCTTATGTGAATTTGAATGATAAAATTCATCACACAAGTAATCAATCAATATTAAGTTTATAGATGCGTCTTTGATCGGCATTTTACAGATCATTGTGTTAACATATAAAAATCCCACAATCAGTGCAGTTGGTTATCAACTTAAAGTTTTAGATTCCGTCTCACCTTATTTTTCAATTTCCATCTCCACCTATAAACCCAGGCCTGGCTCTGGAGGAACACGTATGTGTGAGGTGCACACATTCTCACTGCACATTCTGCTTTGATACCAGTTTATGTGTGGGGGAAATGACGTGTGCATCATTTTTTGTGCGTGCGCATCGTTCATACGTCTGGCCTCAGGTCTGCTCTGTTTGTTTTGGAAGCTTTTAGTCATGTCACATGCTCATCAAAGGATGGAGTTTGCAATTTTCTGAGTAGTTACACAATTTCTCATGTGCTGGCTTAAATGGTTGAGCAAAGTTTCAACATCTACAGTTTCATAACAACTAAGCAAAAGACTACATGATACGTTTGAAAGCTTCTGGAAACCAGTTCTGGAACAAGCTAGTAAGTGAACCTAGAGTTAAGATTGTGTGGTCAAACTGCTGTTTCCATGGTCAAACTTTCAAACTCAGAGTTTGTCTTATAAATAGATTTGAATTCTTTCCTCTGCAGTTGAAATCTTATTGTTTCACTTTTTTTTCCTGCACTAATGAGCACAAAAACACACGGCGGTCAAGATCAGATCACATTTTTAAGTCCTGCAGCTCGGTCTGACAGCCCAACTTTCCAACTTTAAAAATAGTTTTTGGTCAACCAACACACATATTTGACAAATGGAGGTGAAGAGGTTGTGACGTGGGAGATATCAGCTGCTTCCAATATTGACTTAGTCTTGTGGTGATTTGTGTACCACAACTTGATTCTTATTATAAGGATTCATTTAATTCAGTGTTGATGAGAAATACAGCTTGATTGTAGCTTTAATGTGCATATTTTTTATTTATGTTTGTCAAAGTAACCGGAGCCTTTCCCTCTTGTGTGCAGGTACTAACTGGTGCACAGAGAAAGGTGCGAACGGAGGCTGCAGCTACATGTGTCTGCCTGCGCCACAAATCAACAAACACTCTCCCAAATACACTTGTGTGTGTCCAGAGGGACAGGAGCTGGCTGCTGATGGCTTACGCTGCAGGCCTGGTGAGTCACAGCACCACAGTGGAGAAACTGATTTTTGTTTCTTTTCCTTTTTTGGCACACACATGTTGAGACCCACACAGTAACAAATGAACCTGGAGTCCATTTCACTTAAATTTACAACATGCCAGCTTTTGATAAATAATCATCAGTAATGTGGATATAATGACTAAGTGGGTAAAGGCAAAAAAACAGAACAGCTAGAACGTCTGGTAAATTCAGAAAATGTCATCACTTTACTGTAATGCAGCCTTTGAAACCAGGAAGAGACAACACTTACGCCATATCACGATATCCAAAATCTGAGATGAAATCAATGTTTTAAATTGAATAGAGGAGATGTTTTAATTGAATGGCTAAAAGAGTACAACAGTGGTGCCCAAAACAGGAAACCACCAACGGCTGAGCCTGTAGTTTTCATTCTGCTGATGTCACAGTACACACACACACACACACGCATCTATATGAAGGCAATCATGTGAATTCCTGTCTGCTGTATCTTTTCTTTACTGTGCTGCTTTTTTCAAATGTGCCTCATTCTTAAATAATTGATTAAAAAGAAAAAACTGAAGGGAGCAGGGCTTTCCCACCAAAACACAGAATCAGTTGTAAGAAAGTGAATTAATTCTTTGGGTTTAACTGGCTTTAATGTTAAGAGTTTTGTCACTTTCTCTCTGTTTTTCTTCTGCTGCTTCTCAGCTGCTCGAGTATGTTTCCTTGGTGTATGTGTGTTCCCTCTGTGAGTCTCGTCTTCTATCTGTATCCATGCCAGCCACAAACCCAGCTGTCTGTTTGTGTTAGTCGTCTGACAGCTGAACAGTAGCTGAGTCAGTCGGTGTTGTGATCCAGTTTTTCCAGCATCTCTTTGGCAAATCTCAACACCGTCCTCCTTTACATCTCAGCTGCAGCGCTGTCTCCGCCCTCCTGTGTTGTCTTTGTCGTCTCATCCTGACAGCTGAATCGGTTCCTGAGGTTGATTCTTCTTCTAGTCGTTCATGGCCTCTGAGAGCTGTCCTCTGGTTCATTTTTACCTGCTGTGTTCTTTAAGGAGCTGGCTTTGTGCACAGGATCATTGTCATGTTGAAACAGGAAAGAGCCTTCCCCAAACTGTTGCCCCAAAGTTGGAATTACACTGTTGCCTAAATCATCATTGTATGTTGTAGCATTAAGATTTCCTTCCATTGAAACTAAGTAGCTCAGACGTAGACCAGACGTACTAAAAAGTGAGGATAGAGGTGTCCAAAGTAGGTGTGAACTTTTAATCGTTTTGACAAAGCATCTATCTTATCTTGTTTGGAGGAAATGTTGGCACATTCAGTGATTTGTTCAGTGCATTTACTCAGTGATTGTATACCATAGTCACTCTGTGATATTATGTAAATCTGTATGTCGTCTGCATAATTACAGGCAGATGTTTTGTTTTCCATAAATTGAGTTAGTGGGAGCATGCACATGTTGAACAGAAGACGATGGACCCTCGGGGAACTCATTTTTCCTCCATCTCAGAAGTGCAATTACTAATCAACAAAACTTAGAAGGGATTCCTCTTCTCCTCTTGTTTCTCTACAAACAGCTTCAGGATAAGTGCAAATTATTTCTGACGTTGAAACCTTTTAAGTTCATGTATCTGCAGATGCAGGAGGGTCTTCACTTTTAATTCACACCACCTAGTTCCAAGTTTAATACTAAATATTTTGTTTAATGCATGTAATTGATAACTAGGAAAGAAGTTCTGGTTAAAAGTGACAAAGCATTGGTTTGATCATATCACTTCTAATTTTAGATGTAAGATGTAGTATGATTAATTAGAGCTTTTTAAAAAATGAAAATCAAACTGCAGTCCTATCACCAATAAGTCTTTTGTGAAAAGGTTGCTGGGAAACACTGTCCTCTTTCTCCGGTCTACTCTGCTCCAGTTGTTTTTTGTCTGGAGCTGTTCAGCTGCTTTCTGCGCTCCCACAGATTAGCCTTTTCATACTCAAGCAGTGTCAGATAGGAACCTGACAGCTGAATTCACTGCACATACTCTCCTAATTGGACTCAAACTATAGACCAAGACACTGGTGTACGCAAACAAAGTACTGGAACATCTCCCTGACAACTCTCTGCACCGCCGTCCTCCTCAATGAAAGTCTGCCTAGTTAGTCTGTTCAGTTTTCTTTAAGACTCCTCTTCTTTACTCCCTTTTGTTTCTAAGTGAGAGCTGAGAGTCTGCTTGCAGTGTTTCTTGACAGTTTTTGCAACTTTTCCTTTTTAGTGATGTTTAGTTTGCAGTACTGCTCCATTTTCATCTAGTATACATTTGTTTTTCTGTTTCGTGTTGTATGATGGTGATATTTGCTGAATTTCGGGCGTCTCCCTTTAGTACATGAGTTCTGGCTGACCTCATATACAAAGCTGCATGTCTTCACTCAGAGGAAAGATGTTTTTTATCACAACTATGTGTCTTACTGTTTTCAACATGTGTGATTTGACCATTATGGGTAATTGTAGGCCACTGCTGATATTTCGTACTGTCACCACAAAGCGGTTTGTTTCCCTCATTTTTACTATCAGTGATTTTTTTTTTTTTACAATTTAAGTATCAACACTAACTTGCTAAGACTTACATTTATATTTTTGGCAGAATGAGCTGCTCTCAGACAGACTCTTCCCAAAAGTCCAATCCAAAAAGTGATTTCTGAAACACATTTTGTCATGAAGCTGTAGTACCCAAGGTTTTCCTGGAAAAAAAAAAAAAAACCCACTCTGAGTTAAAGTAGGTCTGCTGCGTGAACTGTGAAACTGCACTTTGACATGATTTATCAGATGCTCTCTGGAGGTGATTCAGATTCTGAAAAATTGTCCATCACAAAGTGATGCAAGGTTGTTTTGACAAGACTTAACACAGACTCTGGGTGCCCTGGTGTCAGAAGTAAAAGTCCCATTTATTTTTTCCCATTGACAGTGTTACATGATTCACAGTTGGAGCACCTCTATGGCTTGGATGAAACACTGTGTTAGAAAGTATCTGGTTCTCTGATTAAAAAGTCAAAGGAACTCACCTGTGTACATAAACACTTCAGGGGAGAAGCTAACTACGATTTGCAATGTGCATTTCAGCAAGAAGCATCCGATCATCAAGCTTAAAATTCTGTTACAAGCACCATTTAACAGTGAGTGGAAGCTAAATATTAGGCTGCATCTGACTATTTCTCCAACAGAAGACCAGGTTCATGGGTATTATAGTATTTAGAGCCGTCTGCCATGTCAAACTGACGGACAAATTTCTTCTGCAAAAGCGGTTAAAAAGTTAAATCCTTCACATCACAGTTACTACACAGATTTACAAGTGACCTGCCACCGCAGTAATGGCAGCTTGTTCTTCAGGATTAGTCAATAGCTACATTAATTTCACCACAGCACCAGACTTATTTGAATCGTTGAAACATTTGAAGATGTGGGCAGAGAGCCTGGAACCTAGCTAAGATCACACAGTGGGATTAGATGAACTCTTTACACCAATAAAAGCCTGGCCACTCTGCAGCAAACTTTATAGCCTGCCTGGTTTACAGAAATGTAATGGCCTTCATATAGTAGAGGTCCCTGCAGCCCGACTCACCTCCTCTCAGGCTGTTTGGGAATCTGGAGCTGCCTCCAGGCTCTTTACAGCCACTGTGATGACTGAATGTACCACCCAGACTACCAATAGTGTGTGTGTGTGTGTGTGTGTGTGTGTGGTGGTCTTTTTTTTTTTTTTTTCTGTGCATACTTTTATGCAGCTTGTTTTAGCTTTATCCCTGCAGTGTGTGTGTTTCCATGCAAACCTGTTTTTATCCAAGCATGAGGAGCTTGTGTGCATCTCTGAGGTTATGGGGTTTTTTGCAAGTTTCTTTGCATGCCTGGGTCGTCTCGTGAGTGTCTTAACATGCGTGTGTGTGTGTGTGTTTCTACGACCGTGTTTACACGCCTGTCTGTGAATCTGGTACTTTAAAAGTGAGAATAGTGTGGGAGGGGTTTAAGAGGGATGCCTGTCACTCGCTGAATGCTCCTCCACCTTCCTCCTAGTTGGGCTGTAGCCAAAGGCCTCTATGCTCTTTTTAAACCTCCAGCTAACATATTTATCCCGTTTTACAGCCGTTGCAGCTGGACAAAATGGGGAACTGTAGAGCATTGTGTGGTTGCAGCTTTGACCGGCTCTAATCTTGTTAGTGAGAGAAAGTAATAAGCAATGCTCCTCACTTCAAGATTGAACCTGAAACTACCACCGAGGGATTCATATAACAGCCTTTAGAGGCGACTAGGGAGTGTTTTCCTTCAGGCTGAACAATCTCAGACTGAAATAGAGGATGTTTTGTGGATTTTCTGACGCTGTCGGGGCTCCACTTAGTTCCACAGTTTGTTTCCTAAGATATCATTTGTCTGACCTGTCTAAAAAAAAAAAAAAAAAAGCAGTGAGTTTTAGCTGAAGGGTTTTACAGCGAGGGTTGGGTTTGTGGATGTATTATCCAGGCTCAATTCTGAAACAGATATGCTAATTAAATCCCAATCCTCTCCATTCCCTTTTCAGATCTTAAATTGAACTGTAAGCAGTCTTAAAGATAACCTGTGTTTAAAAAAATGTTTAATTGTAAACAACTATTTGGGAACTATGGAAACTGCTCTAGTCTGAGATCGACTGCGGTTGATGATGTTCGGTTTGGCTGTAAGCATAATATGCATGTCCAACTCCTCAACGGCCCTGTGACTTCACAGTAAACACAACAACACTCTGCTGCCTCTGCTAATCGAGGCTGTATCGATCTGGCTGTAAGGACTTAATTGTTGCTGTCCGTCTTTGTTGTACAGATAGTGATAGGGATGCTCTGATTGATACAGCTAACTGTGTGTTGTACCTTAAGATCTGTGTAATAGCTTCTGAATGTCGTCTCCTCACTTTCCCAGCATTTGTGTTCATCTTGCTTGAATGTTAACTGTCTCAGCTTGGTGATGGCTCGGCTTCTTCCTGGCTTAAGAACAGTGGATCCCTCTCTCATCTATAAAGCCTTTATTTACTAGTTTAGTCTCCTGAGATCTGGTCTATTTTCAAAGAAGGCCTACTTGCATGTGCGCATTTTTAAAAGTAGGACAACTTCTGTAGCTTGATGTTTTGTTTCACGTTTGTTGTCTGCCTGACTCTTGGCTCTCTGTGACAGACCCTTCTACCAAAGGTCCCTCAAAGGATGATGGGAAAGCTCTAACACAGCCGCCCCCAGGTAAACCCATCAGCCGTCGCCCGCTCCGCTGCCTGTCTCTGAGATGGTGTTTGGCTTTAAAAGCATGTTACGCTTTTTTCAGAAATGAAATAACACGCTGTTCTCCTCCCTCACCGTGGACTCAGGAGGTGTTTTTTCCATGTTTAATTGTTAAACTGGGGAACATCTGTCTCTTAATTGTTTTTGGCTGCAGCCACAGTTGCAGTTAGACTTTTTCTTTCCCTCATGTACTCTTGAATCAGCCTTTTTGTTAATCTAATGCCAAAGTTAAATGGTGAAATCACTTCTTGTCTCCACGGATGTATATGGACATTTTAGCATCCTGGGCTGAATGTCTTCTTTCTGTCTAGCTCTATCTGTAATGATGGTTTCTGTTTCTGGTTGGGTAATGAGGCACATTCAGTGCCAGATAACTGATTTAAGGTAGTTCATACTTCATTTGTAACACATGGTCCAGTAGACTGAAGTATTTAAGGGGTAATTCCATCCCAGCTGTCCTCTGTCTATAGTTTTCTTCTGTTATTTAGGAATGAAAGTTCTACTAGTTGTACTTAGAAGCCATAACAAAGCCCCTCTGTTGTTTTTCCACATATTTCTTAAAGAAAATGACCAATTTGGCCAGCGAAGTTGTTGTTGTTAGTTGTATGAACTTTTTGAACCTCACACTCTTTGTTTTGTGTGCATCCATGGTTACAGAGCAAACAGGAACTGCGAGCAGCTAATGCTGTAACACAAGTTTTCATGTTGCAGATTCACCATCTAAATGGGTCTTAATGGTTTATTCCCTGCCACTCACTGACTCTTTGGCAACATTATACTTCCTGATTACATCACCCAAACATGATGGTAACTGCTGTGCCAAAACCTACATCATATTTATCACGAAAAGAAATAAGAAAAACAATGAGTGACAAAATCACAGACAGAAGATATAAACAAATTGCATTCTTAAAAAAACTAAAAAACTGTCCATAAACATGTTTGGTACCACTCATTCAAACTGAGGACATCTCTGAATAGTCCAAAACAACCTGTCAAGGTGAATTTAAATGGCGTGCAACCTTGCCGCACACCCAAATCACTCTTTTAAATTCATAAATCAATGTTTCACCACATATTGGCTTCCTCCGGAGCACCTCTAACTTACCTCTAACTTTTGTTCAAGCTTTGAACATCTGTGGCTGTTGAAATGTTTGCTTTCCTGGTTTTTTTGTGTTTTGTTATGGTTTTTGAGATTTTTTTTTCTTTCTCACTTGCACAAATGTTTCCTTTCTCGACTTCTTCATGTATCTCAATTCGATCACTACTCATGTTTAATCTTTGCACTGTTAAACATAGGCTTCATGCTGTGATTGGAGTATAGCTCTCAAGACTTTTTTTCTCAGAATTTCTTTCTTCAGAGTTTTGAATCCAGTACAGTTCAGATCTCAGTTGCTTTTTGATCATGCTGTTTGAGGCTGGAATCTGATCAGGGAACCTGCTACCCCTTTCTTATTAACAGTTGATTTTCTGCTCAGTGATTGGTTTAGTTTGGGAGTAACTGTATGTGCTTTGTGTCAGTCTTGAGTCAGATATCTCACTTGACTTCAGCTGTATGTAGATTTGGCCACATTGTTCAGCCGTGTAAACATGTCAGACTTACAAGGTTTAAAATATAGAAGTAAAGTTGTGCTGGCTTGAAGTGTTGAACCCTCTGAAAACTGCAGCGGGTGAATGAGTTGCATGTAGACAGAGGGGCAGTAATCAGCAACACAAGGAGCACAGACTAAGTTTGCTGATGACTTCTTGTTTGTTTCTCATTACAGCACTTGTTCTCATGACTTTTATTCAGTTAGTTGGACACTTGATTTTAATTTATTTTTCTTGTGTTCAAGCCATAATGTTTGTAAAAGCTGTCTGCTCGCTTCTCCCTGCTGCACATGTGATACAGTGGAGTTGTTCAGATGCATCTGCACAGGATGCTTGTGTGTTACTACTGAATTAGCTGGTGAGGAAGATGATCTGTATATTAATCCACAGTTGAACATTAAACTCTGCGCTGGCAGATGATGTGAAAGCACAGATCAGGAGCAGCACCTAGTGGCCAAAACCATTTAGAATCTGCAAGTTCCACTTATTATAATAGTTTATCTGGAAATGAGTGTGATTTATATTACTGCACAGGCTGAGACTGTCACTCAAATCCTTCCCACATCCTTCAGAAACAGTTGAGCAAGAGGAGAAGCAGACATCAGCAAGTCTCTGACTCATTTTTTTTGCATCATATTTTCTAATTCTGTGACCTCAGCTCTCTGGGGAGCAGACAGAATTTATTCCCACACAAGAAGTAAAAAAAAAGACTTGCTTACTTGCATGGTTTTGTTTTTGATTAAGATTATAATTAGATTCATACTTTCCTTCCATGAAAACTCAAAATACAGCCCTTGATTAGTATACTGTCTGCAAAGTACCACATGAAAACGTAGTAAAAACTTTTAAAAACTTAATAATATTGCCAGTCATATCCTTAAGTTTTCTTATTGTTAATAAATCTCATGAGAATATGAAAAAGAAACTGCATTGATCTACTAAAAAGTATTGTATCAGAGCCTGATTATATCATATTTCTCTGTGCCATAGACCTCTTTAGTCCTCCATAAATGAAAAAAACATCATTGAGCCACACTGTTGCACTAACATGTTTTTAAGAAATTACTGAGGCTTTTGAGAAAAGCAAGTAGATATGAGATATGTGGATGACAAATGACTCTCTAGTATGAAGTTATCACGTGTAATGATGAACCCACAGAGAATTATCACCTACTCTGCAGCTCAATTGAGATTTTACACTCATAGTTTAAGCTCACAGTTTTGGTTTTTGAGCACATTTACTTCATGAAGTCATCAACCCAGTTTCCAGCAAACAAACTGATAAACCCGTTATGTAACATTTGTTGCTGGACAGGTAGTGTACAAAGTCAGCGACTAGCTGTTGAACACGGTGGAACATCTAGCAGCTGACGAGAGAGATTTTTCTTGGGAGTTGATGGAGACCAAACCAGAGCTAAAAAAGAAAGTAAATATTGGACTTACTTTGATCAGATGGACACAGACATTACTTTAGTGGGATGATGATGCTCTGTGTCTGCTGGATGTGTAGATAGTTCAATGTCTGCTAAAACTTCAAATTGGGCTCCACCAACCTTTTATATGTCAGTGCTGTTTTCAGCTTGTTTTGCTACACCAAGTCTCAAACAAAAATCAGTCATTAACGTTTTAAAGATTTATTTTCTTAAATTTTTTAAAAATGTTCATCTTAAGTGCTAACATGGAGGCAGACTAGAATAACTTGGAAATAGAATTTATGGTGCACTTTAACTGTTAGTTTTGATGTTTGGCCGGCGAGTCGCTCTGTATCTCATTCATTTAATGGCCGAGAGGCAGCGGAGGTTTGGCATGTTGATGACATCACGGAGTCATTTGGCAGCAGAACAGACTGACTGGCAGAAAGAACACGAGCTTACTAAACCCTGGTTTTTGTCTCTTTGTGCTGAAGTCTCCGTCGCCGCTTTCAGGCGAGCTGATTGCCAGTCATGTCACTCGCTGGTCGTGACACCAAAACACTCAAGCCTGCTCTACGAAAAGCCAGACACTGGATAATGTTGACCCAGGGGAAAGAAAATAAAACAAATATTCAACACACTGTTTTAACTGTTTAACATTATTCTGTCAAAGTTTCGGTTTAATGGCAGGATGTGGATGAAAATTTACAGCAGCTTATTATGCAAGGATTGCACAAATAGCAATGAAAAAAAGTGCAAAAATATATAGAGGAGGTCACTATTTGAAATAATGCAGAGTAAGAATGACTTTTGACAACATTGGTTTTGGTTGTTTTGTTATTGAATATGCTGTTTTACTGTAGATGTTCTGTAGATGGTGTAGTCTAGAGTCTGACTTTACATAAATCTACATTCTTACAAGGTAAAACAATGATTGTGTCTGTACTTCACTGCATCAGTTGACGCTCTCTGTTCTTAATCGTTCACAACTTATTTCAGTAATCTGAATGCACTAAGCTGATGTTCTGGACAACTTATAACATCACTAACTCAAAATGTACACTTCTGCTAGAGACACTCAATACACTGCAGTCTAATTTCTGACTAAACCTTCCAGCTTTTCAACAAGTTAAAAATAACACTTTTCTCCAAGTGTTTTAAAGTTGATGAAAGTGTTTTGCTGACTTTTTTTGATTTTTGTGTCTTCCAGAAGCTAATGTGAGCACATCGATTCAGGTGAACTCCACAGCCAGAGGATCTGCTGCTGCCTGGGCCATACTGCCAGTCTGTGAGTGGAGAGAACACACACACACACACACACACATATATCCATGCACAAATTTAAACTGGAAATTCATTGACCCAAAACAAAAAAAATCACCCAAATAACAATAACACACTGATATTTTTAAAGCAGAGTTGTGGCTAATCAAAAAATTAAGCTTTCAGAAAAAATTCTTTATGACGCAGAAGCGTGTCAGATGTTAGATTATGCTCACTTTGTTTCACCTCTGAATAAATTTAAGATAATCTGGATAAACTTGTCTTGTTTACAACCTGTTTGATCATCTGACTGTTTGTGTCCAGTCCAACTTCTTTTAAGTGATGTCACTGTGTTCAGAGATCTCAGCCATTAACTCGGGGAGTACAAAGTTATTAGTAATGACAGAAACTACAAAGTAAGACCCCTCATTACAGCTTCAAGATAATTGACGGGAGGAACACACACACAGATAATAAGTGTGTGTGTGTGTGTGTGTGTGTGTGTGTGTGTGTGTGTGTGTGTGTGTGTGTGTATACCTCTGGGCTGGTTCAGATTCCATCTGTCCTACTGATGTCTCTGCTCAGTCAGCCAAGACCTTGTTTACATGCACACACTCCATTCAAACACACACACAATACACAAGACAGTACATCTTCACCGAGGGATGTCAAAGGCTGTATTCAAATGTCTGAACTTCCAGAAGTCCATAATTGCAGAGGACATTTTTTTCCCCTCAGTGCGCCGCAAAAAAGACAGGACATTAATATAACAAGACTAGGCATTAGGTGTAACGTACATTCAGTATCTTTCAAGCTTCATTTGGAGGTAATTTCCAAATCCACAGTTCATCAAATATGCAAACCTGCATTCATATTCATGGACACAAGTGAGGTCTTGAATCCCATGTAGTACAGCTCATTTTATTCCTTCATGGCCCAGCATCCTCACACACTTGACGTGATGACTGAACACTTCAGACGCGTTGTAGTACTTACAAGCCCTCAAGGGCTCAAACTGCAACTCGAGAAGATATTCATCCATTGATGATGAAAATCAAACTGTATTAGGTCCATAGGGAGAGAGGTTTGAGGAGAAAAGGATTCTATAAATGGTGAGAAATTGATGCAGTTAATGGAACGAATCAGGGACTGTTGGGCATGATTTAGTAAAAGTGCACAAATTTTATTTCACAAATCACCAGATTGAGGAAACAACTTAAGTATGTCTGAGGTAATGATTTGTAATTTGAAGTCGCAAATTATTAATTTTCAGGGATTGATTTATCAAAGATCTCCCCTTAATATTTATTGGGTTGCACACAAACTCAAACAAATACAGCTGTCTGAACAGACTAGAAAAGACTCTCTGTTCCTTCAGCCTCTGATACTGAAGACTGTCTGATTGCTTGTGTCTATCTATCCGTCTGTCTGCTCAGTGCTGCTGGCGATGGCGGCAGCAGGCGGTTACTTGATGTGGAGAAACTGGCAGCTGAAGAACCAGAAGAGCATGAACTTCGACAACCCCGTCTACCTGAAGACCACAGAAGAAGACCTAAACATCGACATCACACGACACGGCGCCAACGTGGGACACACCTACCCCGCGGTGAGTAAACAACTTCAGAGGATGTACGTACTGATCCCAGAACACACACACACACACTCATCTCCCAATCAGCAATTCAGCATCAATAGTTTATGTGCACACAGCAGCTTTGGAGCTCTTTGCCTTAAAGTCACGAGGAGCTCTCTTAAATAATAAAAGTTTATTCTGTTAATAAAATAATAATGTGCTGCTGTAGAGTTTCTGAGCAGCTTAAATAATTTCAAGCCAACAGAGGATGAGACTGCATGTTAATGACCTCGACTCTCACCCTGACCTTGTGGCCTGTATTAATCCTTAGTGCATTGTTGGCCGTCCACAGAGCACATCTCCCTGTACACAGATTACACAGATTAAACAGATTAACCTAAGCCCGGCCAAAGCCTCAAGATGGGCTCAAACTTCGTCATCCTCACAGCTGCAGCAGACATCTCACCGTACGTTCAGATGGTGAGAAATCAAAAAGAGCAAAATTAATCACAGAACAAAATTCCCCCTAAAATAACAATGACGAGCAGCGTGGGGTAAACAAACGAGATGCAACGCGTCGTTAGTGAGCTTTAGAGGTGTTTGTAGGTGTATTTTCACTTTTGTCTGTGACAGACTAGCTGTTTCCCCTCCTTCCAGCCTTTATGCTAAGCTAGGCTAACTATATCCTGACTCCAGGCCAGAGCATAGAGCATACATCTGTGGAGCATAATTTACTTTTACTGAGAATTCAAAAATTACACATACACACACACAAAAACATTTCATTAAGTTAATTTTCTCTCTCTCTCCTCCCCCTTCCCCTCTCTCTCTCTTCAGATTTCGATAGTGAGCACAGATGACGATTTGTCGTGATCGTCTCAGTTTTTCTTTACGGCAGCCGTAGTGTTGCATGGCGCCTCTTTGTTCCCATGCCCACGGTTGTCCGTAGCAGCAGCAGCCCTTACAGTACGACCACATGCCTTCTGAAGTGCATTATGTCATTATCTGTGGTGAGGATGGCTGGAGGATTATTTATTATGTGAATATCACTATGAATTATGTGTCATAACTGTTTTCAAACAGTACGTCCAAAGTGTTAAGGGTTTTTGTTTCTTTCTTTCTTTATCATTTTTGAGCCTCAGACAGCCTTCCATATTGTTTTTGTCCCGTCCTCTTAAAGGAGTCTGACACCATCTTTTCACAACAGATGAGAGAAACTCAGTGAATTTCCACAGTTTGATCGCCTCTTTCAGGGTTTTCTGTGTTCAAATTGAACTGGAAAACTGACAAGAGGGCGCAGTATTTATCTGACCAAACAGCTTGACTCTGCTGGACAGGATTCAAAACTGGGTATGAGCAGTCAGTATCCGAGCGGAGAGAGGTCAAGGGTCGTTTAGAAGTGAGATGTTCACAGGGAAAACTTGGCCTGAACTTCAACTCTTGCCTCCTCTGATCCAACAGGCTCAGTTGTGTGAATATGTATGTATGACCATATTTTGGGCAGTTATATCTAAAAGATGTAAGTTTTCTTTTAATTTTTTTTTTTTTTTTTTTTTTTTAAATTCTTATGGTACCTCCTGGAGTGCATTCTTACAAACTGTTTTCTCAGTCTGTGTTTATTATTATTATTATTATCATTATTATTATTAATATAGAAGCTGTGTAAGGATCATCATGGTTTCAACATTTGTAAACATTGTACATATTTATCATCCCTCAGAGACATGACCGTCAATCAGGACTCTCTTCAATGCACTTTGATCAAATGTTCCTTGTGTAAATAAGATTGTATACATTTGACTTGATATCAATTTTTTGCTATGGTTGGGCATCGTACCAGGGTTAGAGTTCAGATGTATTTAACAAGAAAGAAAAAGATTAAAAACAATAAAAAAAAATAAATAAAAAAAAACTCAACTGAATTTGTTAAAACTATTTTGTATGTTTGTGTGCTGTTGCTGTGAACTTTTTCTAGCCTTGTACAGTGAGGGGGAACATTATTAAAACTTAAAAGCTCTGTATCTGTGAAGAAACTGATTTGCAAATCACTTAAGAATTAAAACCTAATCCACAACATTGTTCAAATCATGGCGTCCTGTCTTTTCTATCACACATGAGTGTGTGTGGAGATACACTATATATAGACGTGTCCACATACTTTTGTACTTTTTCATAGTTCCAGTGAAGCATGGTTTTGCCGTTTTAGATCCTGAGAAATTTTAATTAGTACTGCTTCTTCAAGGAAATCTGAATGTAATATAACAAAGACGCGGACAAGTCACATGAGTCGAGTCAAACTCTTACGAATCTGGTGACTTTAGACGTGACTTGACAAAAGTCAGTTAAATTAATTAAAATTAATTTTAATTTCCCTTTGGAATTAATAAAGTGTCTATCCACCTGTGTATCTAAAAGACTTGCAACTTGACTTCAACACCAGTGACGTCACTTGGACTTGAACTTTTCAACATGGAATTACTTTTTTTTTTCTTCCTAAACCCAAAGATTAAAACTTCCTGAAGAACTGTGCTTGATTTAGGGATGTTTTGTCAAGCATCTGATCTCAGGATCAAGAATCAATTGATTTAAATTTTTGAAGTGAGGATCAGGAAATGACAAGTATGAGCCAAAGAGGAAGAACTCAAACTGCAAACAAGATGCAGCCCGATCCTTAGGGATCTGTTCCAATAGGCAGGTAGAGGCAGAAAGGCCTTAAACACAGGCCACTGACAGGTATGAAACCCACTTAGCTAATACAACTTTAACAGCCTCTTCCCTTGTGGCTTCAGCACTCAGTTTAATCTGTGCAGAAAATCACTGTGTCTTGGTGGGATCACAGCGGCTGAGGGACGAACAGGAGGGAGGAGTGTATGTGAAATTAAAGAAATGGGTCGTCACAGTGGAAGAGCTGCTAAGTCGTTTTATTTGGAACAAGTCTGGCTCCATCCGTTCATTATCCCTGTTTAACTGCAGCGAGGATTAATCTCCACCTATCTGACTGCTTGGGTCATCAGTGGGACAAAATACGTCAAACAAACTTGGATTAAGGCAGAGATGTCAGATGTGAAGGTCTAAGTTACACATGGAGGAAAGGCTTCAGGCTTCTGCCTGCATATATATGTATATATATATAGGTTGGAAAACAGAGTTGATTTTTTTTTTTTGTTTTTGGGTTGTTGTTTTTTTTGTTTGCATCTTTTAACAGCAAAACAGAAAATGCAAACAACCCAACTTTCAGTCTTCACAAACCCCAACACAGTCTCTATATGATAATTATGTTGTTATATACATAGGTGCATATCTCACAGCAGGTACCCTGCCGGCCTTCCAGTATTGTTTTTTTCCATATACAATATCAGAAGATCCATTATATGAAAAATTAATCCGTGTATTCAATAAAGTCTTTTGGAAATTAGTCATTTACAGATTCACACAAATGTCATTCGATTTCATGTGTCTCATATATATGAGAAAGTTGGAACCTGTTGACTGAAAAAGGATGATTTTACATCAGTGTCAATGAAACAAAACTGGCCAATGCCTTACTGCCTTACCTAATAGTTTACCTCATAACCTGAAAATCTACTAAATATTGTCAGTAGTTCAAAATGAGAATATGTACAAACTGGATCAACTGGTTATTGGAATACTTTATCAATAAAGAACTAAGTAAGCAAGAAGTAAGCATGTAAATTTTCTCCTTTGATTGATGCTCTGAGCAATCTTCACAGCCATGCTAGCAAACTTTTGGTCTGGGCTGAAATATCTGGACAAACATCGGATGGATTGCCAAGAAATTTTATACAGATTTCAAGTCCCCATATGCAGTACTGTACCTTTAATAGCTTTGGTGATTTCTCAACTTTTCATTTAGCACCATAAAATTTTATCCAATACTTTATTTATAACCACATACCTCCAAAACTAATGACATTCCCATCAACCTCAACTCTGGTTTGTTAGCAAATGTTAGCTGCTAAACAGCCGCATGTTAGCATAGCCCTTTTTCACACCAGTTCAACTCATGTCATAGCAGGAAAAGCACAGGTGTTACTAATAACATTAACGATGGTTCTGCTCTATTCAAGTGTCCCAGTAAGTCATGACAGTGTGACAGTGATCCAGCATGAACAACACCAGGACCCTGAAACTAAAGCAGCTAAATTGAATTCAGCAATCGTTCATTTTATTATTTACATCTTTGCTTTTCCACTGTGACATATCAAAATGTCTGCTGTGAAAAGGCTTATTGTGATTAGTCTTGTTCCTTTATTTTATCATCTGAAAAAACATAATATTAATATTGATTTCAACTGTATCATCCAGCACTAGTTTATCAGATTTGTAAAGTTATGAGATGTTGGAGTAAGTGGGAGGAGAGAGAGAGAGAGATAGAGAGAGATCAAGAGATAGATGGAAGAGGATAATAGTATTTAAAACTTTAAGCACCCAGATCATCTCAGCCAGGCAGCATTAGACGATGAGAGTCACTTCCTACACCATCACTGTGTGTGTGTGTGTGTATGTGTATTTGTGGAACGCCTCTCACAGCTGTGTGTCTGATCGGTATGCATGCTGACATGATTTCTCTCTGAATTTGTGTGAAAGCATTTCCTATTCTTGCCTTCTTAGTTTTGTATGTGTGTGAGATCACACATGCAAGATGCCAGCTGTGTGTGTTTGTGTGTGTGTGTGTATTTGTAAGAGTTAGATGGTGTTAGAGATGCCAGGCTATCACTCTATGCAGGTTAATTGATTTTAGGTTCACACACACCCAGTGGGGACCATGTTGACCCACCTCAGAGCTCGTAGCAGGAGTTTGTTCCCCAGCTACAAGCACAGCAGCTGGACCCAAGCTGTCAAAGAACCGTCCGAATGTTTGGACTTCAGCAACACCTCCATAAAGCCCTGGAACTCCATGCAGGTCAGACGTTTTAATTCTTCTTGTATTGTGTTTTTAAATTTTGTTCTAGTCTTCTCTTTACTATTTATGATTTTGTATTCAAATTTAGAGAGTAAATATCACATGTCCTAGTTCAATGTAATTTACTTGAATAAATATTCAAAGAATAAGACAATGTTTGGATTCAAAAGGGCTTTTTCACAAAACTCTGCAACAAAGTCAACACATATTTACTGTTCATTGTTCAGATATTATTTGGGCTGCAACTTATGATTATTTTCATTTTTGATAAATTTCCTAGAGCCCAAGTTGACATCCTCATCAAATAGTTTGATATCACTGTAAATGATGTTTTCTCTTTGGGTTTTAGAATGTTGATCGGACAAAACAAGCTGAGAATATCAAATTCACAAATTTCAGGAGCTAGAACCAGAGATTGTTTAGCATTTTTGCCTAACAATAATAAAAATTGTAGATTATTTCCTGTCAATCAACTATTCGGTTGACTAATTGATTTTAGCACAAAATGTAACAAAGAAAAAAGCAGCTCGGAAAGAAAAAAAACTGCTGTAACAATAATTGCTTGCAGGTGGTTAAATTACAACAGCTATATGCATTTATTTCTTACAAAGTGTCTGCTGTTACTTTTCTGTACTATGGGTGGTGCAGGCTGGCAGGTGTAGAACCATGGACTGTATAAAGATATTAATTATTAATAATAATTCTGTAGGACATACTGATAATACCTGAATAGCTCCCTCCGGTGGAGAATATCAAATTGTTTTTATCAGACCAACGATGAAAAATCTCAATATTTTCAGTTTACAATGAGAAAAGTAGCACGTTAGACTAGTTGGAACCAGAGAGCGCTTTGTGTTTTCTCTGTTATCAAATATTTTGGTGATTAATTTTCTGCCAATCAAGTAATTGATTCAGTACTTTATGGTTTCAACATCTTTAACTGTTAACCAATGGATGCCAAATGGTGCGAGTCTCCAAATGTTAACGGAAACCAATCTGGACCAAGTAGTTGTGCATTTGCTAGATTCAGAATTTTAAAATGAAATATTTAAATAAAAATTGTTTTTCCACAATCACAGATGCATCTACAATACAGGATTTAAATTTCTTTAACTGTCTCCTTTGTTGTAGTTTTTTTCTTTTTGTCTGGTTTTCTCATATTTTGTAACTTATCATCAGTATTTGCAATTATTTTCAAATCTATTTCCTAGTTTGATCATTTCTTTACCGGCTCGTTCATGTTAGATAAAAGCTTAAAATGCTGAATTCATCAACATGAGCTTTTTGTTTTATTTGAGAAGGACCTCAGCAAAGACATCTATGATCTTTATGCTGAGGATGAAGATGAGGAGGAGGATGATCGATTCGCAGTGTCTCCCTCCCGTCTGGCGCTTTCTCCAACCAAACACTTCACCCTCAACATCAATGTTGGAGGAACGGTAACTTTACTCAGTTTCTACCACAAACATACTGCTTGAATAGATTGATATACTGAAAACCTTATTATTAGATGTGAAGCAGCTCATTGAACTAGATAGTAACTGAGTCATAAACACACTCATTCACAAAAACACCAAACATTATCTGGTACCAGCTTCCCAAATATGAAGTTTTGCTGCTTTTCTTAGTTTTATATCACTGTAAATTGGACTAAACAACTATTTTCTTTTCTTTTGGTTCTACTATTCTATTCTTTTTAATGTATATTATATTTCACTTGATTCTCTTGTGTCGTCCTCTTCTTCAGGTGTACCTCCTGCCCTACAGGTTAGCTGCCAGGTATCCGAAAACACGGATTGGCCGATTGGCTACATACACAGACCACAGCAGGAAGTTGGACCTGTGTGATGACTACATTGTCCAGAGCAACGAGTTCTTCTTTGACCGGGACCCTAAAATCTTCCACAATATCTTCAACTTTTACAGGTGAAATAAACTACATTATAAACTATAATATTATAACATGGGATTAGACTTTTACACTTAAAATGAATTCAAATGCATGCCACACACACACCTCTTCTTTCTATGAACACTTCAGATTATTCTGGATCTCCTGTCTCTGTCCTCTCCACCAGGACTGGAGTGTTGTGGATTAAAGATGAATTGTGTCCCCGCAACTTCCTGGAGGAGATAAACTACTGGGGCGTCAGAATCAAAAACAGCCAACGCTGCTGCCGCATCTCCTTCGAAGAGAGGCAGGACGAGCTGAACGAGCAGCTGAAGATACAGAGACAGCTGATGGCAGAGGTGGGTTGACTCATGATTTTTGTAAGGGACATGCATATGATAGCCTGGTTCCAGATGTCTGAATCACTGTCAACATGTCCAGATTTGTCAGCCAACTGTCTAGTGGTGTTCTGATGAATGTCTGTTTTCTCTAGTTGGAGAAACAACCAATCAGAGCCTTTGTGTGAGCGACTAAAAGTGAGCTGTGTGAGAGACTGACAGATGGTGTAAATCACAAATCACTTTGCTGATTCGAATCACTGCGGATTTTGGCCTCCATCACTTACATTGAAAGCACATTTGAAAGAATGATTACAGCGAGGACAACTTCTCTCACTGTCCATACAGGGACCTGACTGTTGTTTTAAGACAAAATTGAAAACCTAAAAATTGTGAACCTGTCCTTTAACAAGTAACGTGCTATGTATCACACCTGAGGTGTAAATGGTGCTCTCAGTCACCAGAGAGGAGCTCCGCTGCTAAAAGCTACTGATTAAGACAGTAACAATGGTGATTCAGTATAGTCAGTTCACTTTGAAGATTCGTTGATAAAGATTTGTTCATACTTATACTCAACAGTTCAATCTGTGTTTGAAATCACTTGTCATGATGCATTAGCTAAACTACATGTAACCATAGAGCAGAGGTTGGCCAACCCTGCAATAGAATAAATGCTGGTACAGAAGTACAGATACAATGCTGCTCCTTTCCCAATTTATCTATTTTGTCTTCACATTATGAATGAATTTTAGTGTAATATTCCCCTTAAAAACATGATAAAACTGATGACTCTGAGTGGGGGCAGGGCTAATAGTAGCTACTGCAGGTTAGCAAACTGATGTAGCTTACAAATATCATCCAGGCAGATGGATACCACAGGCTAGGAAGGAACTGGCAACAGTCACAGTTCAATAACTCTTCTTGATTGGCTCAGTCTTCGGCTGACTGTCTGTTGTCATGACACCTGACAATGATAATTGAACAGGTCTAGTGCTTTCAGGTGTCCTGAAATACAAAAAAACAAAGGTCTAGGTGCAGTAAAGTCTTATTTTGTGCTGTGTGTTGCGACTATTTCTCGACTATCAGACGTCCTGCATTACTGCTCATTTCAGGAGTAAAAACAATGGTAACTATCCTTGCAGACAGTTTTGGTTTTATTCATCTCTGCGATTCCTGCTAACACCCCAATAAAATACGAGGTTAATAGATTTTTATTTGTGGTGCTTATAATGAAATTCAACTACAACATCTCTTTCCAGAGACAGTGTGTCTGTCACAGTTTTCAGTGACACTAAATAGTCCCCATAAACTCTCTTAATGAATTAGTAATTCATGCACAATGATAATAATTTTTTCTCATCTGCCAGGCCCCATAATTATTAAAGCGCTGCAAAATAAAAATGTCAAGTCATCAGCTCCTACTGCTTCATTGGTAAAGCAGTTATTCAGTGATGTGCTGGCTGACTCTGAGTCTGTCTGACCTACATTATAAAGCAGCGCTCCACTCTGCTCCGCCGCCTTGACAGATGGAGAGAGAATAAGCTTTTTCTTGGCACTGATTTAGACAGATGTTTCCATCACAGAGGTCCCACTCTGATGCAGTTTGCTGTACCAGTTTTATCCCTGTTGTGTTTTCTTGACATTTAGTTTTATTTAGTTATTTAGTTCGGTTATGTTTTATCTTGTGATCTTGACATTTTGTTCAGCTTTGTTTTATTTTGAAATGTTTTTTATAAACCTTTAACTCTCGTTTATTACTCTTTCACTTCATTTTTGACCAACATATATGCTTAGTTTTTACATACTGTATACTTCTACAACTTTAATGACTGTTCTGTTCTGTTTTTGTGTGTTTTGTTTTTTTTATTTCTTGATAACTGAGCAGTTGTAGTAAGTTACATATTCTCATCAACTGGCCACATATGGCCTTCTTTTTTCCCCCAAGAAAAATACAATCTCTCCCATTTGTCTTCTGTGACTCTGAACTGTTCCTGTTCGTGTCCTCCAGATGGAGATGGAGGAGAACGAGGCGTTATATCACGGCATGGCCTTCGGGCCGACCCGCAGGAAAATCTGGAACCTGATGGAAAAGCCGTTCTCCTCTGTCACTGCCAAGCTGATGGCGCTCGCCTCCTCCGTCTTCGTGCTGGTCTCGCTGGTCGCCATGACGCTGAACACAGTGGAGGAGATGCAGTACAAGGTGTGTGTTTCAGTTTGTGTGTGTGTGTGTGTGTGGGAGGCAAAAGAAGGCAAATATGTACTAAGAAGATTATTGCTTTTCTGTTGTAGTGATTTCACAACTTGTTATTAATAGGTGGAAATATGCAAAACTACTGAATGGTCCTTTAATTCAGTGAGATAAGAAACAAGTGAATGTGTCATTTACATTGTTAAGAAGCAGAGCTGAGCCAGAGCCACAATTTTCAATAAAACCTGATTTTTGACACTCTGTCTCATCATGGCAGCCGACATGGAGCAACAATCTATCAAGCAAACAGACAAAAGCAGATAATAAGTATTATTTTCTGTTCCAGACGGCGTCGGGTCAGCCGAGCGGCAGGTTTTACGGCGAGTATGTCGAAACGTTCTGCATCGCTTTCTTCACCCTGGAGTACCTGCTCCGACTGGTGTCCACCCCTGACCTGAAGCGTTTCGGGAGCAGCGTGCTGAACACGGTTGACCTGATCGCCATCCTGCCGCACTACCTGCAGATGGGACTGGAGTGTTTTGAGGACAAGGACATGCACCTGCATTCAGGGGACATCGAGACCGTGGGACGTGTTGGAAAGGTAAGAACAGGACGCAAAGGGGGCTGATGGGAGTTTATATGATTAGAGACAGAAACACTGCATGAGGGCGAGACTAATAAATGGGTGATTTTATCCTTTTTTATTAGAAATCAAATATCTGTTTTTTTTATTTTGCATACACCGATTCTTCATTGGATGTATCCTTCACTGAGTTTCAGTGAAGAGTTTTCCATGTTGGTCTAAACTCAAGAGGAGAACTCAATATATCACAGAATAAATGTTTTATAATACATTATTTTATATTCAGTACCCAATCACACTGTTGCCATGGTTACACTAATCATTTGTTCATTTGTTCATCTTGTCATCTGGCTGACATAAGCCAATTTCATCCTCAAGTTTAAGTTAAGTTTGAATTTTTTTGCCAAAAGCAGGCAAAACAAATGTATTAGCATTATCAACCCTCATAAATTTGCATCAAATGACCTGCTCGTAAAATATCATATTTATGGCAAGTCTTGTTTTAAATAGAGTATAGTTTGAGCTGCATTTAAAGGACTGGTTCCCTTTTTTTCTTTTTTCTTTTTCCAAAAGCATTGATGTGACAGGAAAGTCGGGAGAACATCAGCAGTCAGTCATGTGCAAATTCTCTCATCCTGTTCAATCATGAGTCTGATATGTTCGTTCAGACGGAAAAAAACATCAGTCCAGAAGACAGAAACTGGTGAGGAGGACCCTCGATGCAGCAGTCCATGACCAGGAGCTGACAGCCTTCTTCTTCTTCTGTGTATTTTCTCTCTGTAGGTGGGTCAGGTTCTGAGGATCATGCGTCTGATGCGTATCTTCAGGATTTTGAAGCTGGCTCGTCACTCGACAGGCCTCAGAGCCTTCGGCTTCACGCTGAGACAGTGCTACCAGCAGGTCAGACTCTCAACCAGAGCTCCCGCTGATACTCAGAAAGTCTAAAATAAGATTCTCAGAATTTAAGGTCATACATGTCTTAAAAAGTCTTATTTTTAATTATGGTAGGTCTTAAATTTTGAGGTGAGGCCTAGTTGTGTGAGTAATATCTCCCCACAGGATTCACTCTTTTAAATATGTTTTGGTCTTCAGTCGTGACTCGGTCCAGCTCTTTCTTTTCTTTTATTTGATTGGTTATGCACAAACCACCTGCTCTCACAAAGGTAACAGGATTAAAGAAGTACACAAAACAGTACAGATGATGCTCAGTAAAGCCAGGGGTGTTCAGAGGAGACGCAAAGTCCTCTGTTATTTCTGATAGTTGCTAGAATCTGGATAATAATGTTTTTAGTGTGGAACCGTGACGGCCAACATGTGACATGAAGGAGAGGAGCAGACTTTTCATTTGGTGACTGCTCAGCTGGAGTTCACAGGTTTAATGGACTGTTAGTGGATGAAAGGTAGACATACTGTAACATGAATGTGTCTTAATGTGGAGAATGAACTACAGCTGACTCTGTGAGTGTGAGAACGACCAGAACAGCCTCATTGACAACACAATGTGGTCAAAATTAACAATTCCAAGCAAATTGTAATTACATTTAAATTTTAAGTTAAGTTAAGTTAAGTTGTTTTTTTTTAACAGAGTTTTATCTGGTGTAAAGTGTAACAGTGGGACACAGTTCATTTGTCACATTTGTGCATTTGTCAATAATTTGATTACTTTATATGATTTTACATATGATTGTTATATGGAGATACAAAATTATCCAGAAAAATATCCTTCCTAATATTATCAAGTTGATTTCAAACATGAAGTTCAGCCATAATGTACATTTGTTTTGCTGTGGAAAGGTTATTGAATGTTTTTCTCTGTCAAGGTCTCATAAAGTATTAAATTTGATTTCAAAAAGTGCAGCAACCCTGTTCTGAACCAAGAGATTATATCAAAGAAGAAAATTACAACAATCCAAAAACTTTGACTTGTATTTTCATACTTGGGTTCATCCAGGTCTGTACCAAATCTAGTGTGAATTGATTAAATTTGTAGGATGAGTGGGAAAAAAAATCAAAAGATTAAAAAATACCAGAAAAATCTGAGTGGAAATGCAAATGTCTGACTAATGAATCTATGAATCTAAGGAGAAAAATTCAGCTTTGCTCTGTGCTTCTGAGTTATGAGCATTAACATGAATGAACATCATGCAGAAACAGAGAATGTTTTTTGTGTGCAGGTGGGCTGTTTGCTGCTTTTCATCGCCATGGGGATCTTCATGTTTTCAGCCATGGTGTACACTGTGGAGCATGACGTTTACAACACCAACTTCACCTCCATGCCACACGCATGGTGGTGGGCCGCTGTGAGTCGACAACCCGCCTGCTTTCTGTCTCTTCTCTACCTGAACATATAAAATCTCTCTAATGGTTCTGCAGTTGTCACTTTAAGAGACTGTTTGTTAGATGTTTGACTGATGCTAACATCAAGAGTTTATATTCAGTATCTTGTATTTCATCTCTTTCATCCTTCAGGTGAGTATTTCCACGGTGGGCTACGGCGACATGTTCCCAGAGACCAACCTGGGCCGCATCTTCGCCTTCGCCTGCATCTCCTTCGGCATCATCCTCAACGGCATGCCCATCTCCGTCCTCTACAACAAGTTCTCCGACTACTACGCCAAGCTCAAGTCCCACGAGTACACCACCGTCACCAAGGCCCGCGGGAAGGTGCACTTCACCAGGAGGGCGGCCAAGAGGTTCGCCGAGTGTTGCGAGGACGTCGTTCCGCCAAGGACATCCCGCTTTCAGTAACCTGCGGCTTTCGAGTCTATAGTAAGATCTGGGAAGCAGGAGGGACAGTCCAGGATGTGATCGGGACAGCGGAGAAGAACGTCAGGAAAAGATGGAGGGAAAACTAAAATCTGGAAAGAAAATTCAAATCTTGGAAAGTGATGTTGGAAGTGAAGCCATGACATTCTATACAGACTCCATGGCAGAAGTAGACTGCAGGAAGAAAACACTTTTTGGATTCAAAATTTCACTCCCAAGTTCAAGATCAGGATTTGACCTGAAGGAATGTTTCATTTTGTGTCCTTTGATCCATCCTCCCATTCATCCCCTCCTCCTGTTTATTCCTGTTAAGCCTATCCAAACATGCACTGGGAGAAAGGTAAGGAAATGCCCTTCATTTTTTTCTTCTCCTTTATTTTATTTATTTGCCAAAGTGTTATATATATATTCATCCTTTTTAATCTACATCTACACCAAAGCTGTCAACAGCATCATCGTCCTCTTCTCTTTCTCCATCAACACTCCATTAGTCTCTAAAGCTGACATGTAATCCAGGATTCAGTAGCGCAGGACGACAGGACTGAAATAAATCATAAGTCTCATATCCATCTGGACCATGGATATGAGACCTGTTTATCTGCCCCGTGTGTCTCTCTCTAATAATAAACCTATGTCTTTCTATCTGCTCGTCACAAAGCTGTGCAGCTCTGTCTTTGTGTGTGTGTGTGTGTGTGTGCACGCCACAGGAACAATCATGATGTAATGCTGTTGCAGATAGGTGGCTGCTGAGCTATTAACCTTATCAACAGTGTTCATACATAGTTTTGTACTGAGGTGAACATGCGACAGAATGAACCTTTTACTTTGTCAGTGACTGTGAGTTTTTAAACAGATGAAATAATACAGTTAATGCCTGCTGCTTCAGTTTCAGGTTGATGCTGGATCACCGTCACAAGGTCTTACAGGGACACTTGAATAGAACAGAGCTGTCGTTAATGTCATTAGTAACACCTGTGCTTTTCATACCGTGACAGGTCAAAATGTCTGCTGAAGGTTAGTGAGTGAGCGAGCAAGAAGAGTGTGTGAAGGATATTGTGAGTGAGGCGTGTACAGTATGTGTGTGTGATTATATAAGTGAGTGAGTGATGTAGTGAAGTGGTTTGTGTACAGATTCAGTTAATGTGTCCAGGGTGTGTGTGTGTGTGTGTGTGTGTGTGTGTGTGTGTGTGTGTTTGAATGAGCGTGCACATCTAAACAAGGTCATGGGTGACTGAGCAGAGACATCAGCAGGACAGATGGAATCTGAACTAGCCCAAAGGTATACACACACACACACACACACACACACACACACACACACACACACACACACACACGTTTGTCTTTATAGCCTTGTGAGGACTCACTTTGACATAATGCATTCTGCCATTAGGCTATAGTGTGTGTGTTCTTTCTTTCCATTCTCTTGAGGCTGAAATGGATTTTAAAAGAAAATTGCAGTTTCAAACAACTTTGGTCTTGTTTTCGTAGTTTTGTCCATCATTTCTGTTATTAATAATAACTTTGTAGTTAAGTTAATGGCTGAGATCTGCAAATACAGTGACATCACTTGAAAGTTATACTGAACACAAGCAGTCAGATGATCAGACAGGTTGTAAACAAGATAAATTTATCCAGATTATCTCAAATTTATTCAGAGGTGAGACAGGAAGTGAGCGTGCATTGAATGTCAGTGATAATCCCACATTGGAGGCAAATGAGTGATTATTATTGACAAAGGTCACACTTAAGATCTGACATGTTTCTGCATCATATGGTATTTTTTCTGGAACCTTAAAATGTTTTTTTTCTGCAGTGAAACCTTATTTTTAATCATTCACAACTCTGCTTTAAAAGTAGTTTCTTATTTTGGTGATTTTTTTTTTTCAATAGATTTCCAGTCTGACTTTTATTTTGGCACATAATTAGAGCATTTTGTAAATGAAAATGAGATTTTAAACATTTTAATATCAATTTTGTTATACATCATGCACAGAAATGTAAAATGACATTTTAATTTCATTACATGATTTCACTTTAATATCGGCAGCCCTGGACTTCCATACACCATTGTGTATGTTTGCTAGATGAGAGAACAACAGTTGATCTGATGATGTGTGGTCTAGTAAAGCTAATCATACTAATCTATTTAGCTAAAATTGCTTAATTCATAAAATTATTAGTTGACTTGAGCCCTTTAATATGTAATTTGTTTTTCTTAAATACACATCTTGTGTTAATGAAAGCTTTTTATTCTTCATTCTCTGGTTACAACAGTCTGAGATACAATTTAGTCACAATAATCTTTATTTTGCATTTTCTTTCCAGCTGATAAAACAATCACTCACAAAGTACAAAATTTTACAAAATATTTGAAACAGAATCAATAGCTTTGTTAACTTTTCTTCTTCTTTTTTTTTTTTTTTTAAATACCTCAAAAAACAAACAAAACCATCAGTTCTTTTACCTCAGCAGAGGGGTGAGGTCTAATGTATACACCTGTGATAAATTGATAACCTGATGACACAAACAGGATGACTGGACAGCAAGTACCTGTTCTGCTGTTTGTATCCACTGACTGTACAGTCTAGTGTTCACCCGAATCACCAAAACAACCTTTAGACTGTATCCTGCCTCGCAGATAGTTTTGACATATCTGACTCTGTTTTTTCTAGTGAAGAAACAGTTTCCAGTGTAACAGGGACACCATGTCTGGAAATACAGGAAATAGAAGGCAGAAATCTGAAGATCTGGACGGATGAAATCTGTATCTGTATGGATAGAAACCACTAGAGTGAAGTGATGCTTTTTTGTGATGCAGTTAATTCAACCTGTCTGTATAGGCCATAAATTCTCAAATAGTTTTCTTTACCTAAACTACAAAGAGGAGCAGGTCTCTATTTGAAGACATAGAGACGTCCTTCTTCCTCAATAGTTCTTGTTTTACACACATTTGACCATATTTTAGTAAGAAGCTTCCCTGGTTATTGTTTTGTTCTTGTTTTAATTTGCTGTTAATACAAACTCAACACTTGTCCATGTTTACATGTCGTCTTGATTCCGCAGCACTGATACATCACTACAACAGTCATGTCATACTCATCACTGCATGTAGAGTCAATGATACTCAACACTTCCTGAAGATATTTTAGACTTACAAGAAGTGAAGATTGATTAACTCAACAGCGAGTGAAAAAACGGCAAAGTATAAGTAATTTAAATTAATTACTAAAAGAAAACAGTATGTGTGTTGAAAAAGAGAAGGTGAGTGTGACATGACTGTTGCTCTGATGAATCCGTGCTGTGATGTACAAAATCCCAAATTTAGGACATAAACTATTACAGTACATCTGATTCCAACACCCCTCAATGTTTGTAGCAACTAGCCTTTATTTATTTATTCAGCCCAGTTACTCCACCCAGCTCTGATGAGACTTGGCCATTATCTGAAGGCTTTAATAGTGAATTGGTGTGAAATGTACAGTTCATGTATGATAAAATTGAACTCTGCTTCAGTCATCTATGTATTTTAACCTGTTTTGCTGGTAGCATCACCTCATCTTTCATTATTCACAGATATAATCCTCAACAGTTTCCAGACAAACTCACGTCCATTTATCCATCAGTGACTGAAATCAAACAACAGCGTTCCGGGTCGTATCCACTTCCTGATAACATTCCCATCTGCTGCTACAAACACTCAGTCTTGTTGATGTTCTATGGAAAAAAAAATGAGTCACTGCTGCACAGGAAGTGATGCGCTTCACGGGAAGAGTTTGTTTGAAATAAGAAGTCTCTACTTGTTCAGATTCTCCAGCAGGATTTCAGCTCCTTTGTTGTTGCTGATGCTGCTGAGCTCTGACGTGATGGACTTCAGCGCTTCCTTCACCTCCGCCGCCACGGACTTGTCACAGCTGTTCAGGAGGCTGCGCACAATAACACAGACAGATACTTACAAACCGGACACAACCACATCTTCTCTAACTTAACCTTTAAGTAACAGCATTGCATCACAAGTGTGTGAGTCTGCACACTGACCTGCAGAGCACCATGGCTCCCCTGTTGGCTTTGACCCAGGTCTTCAGTTTGTCCATCCCCACAGTGTCAACCAGTATCCTGCCAAACCGCTCTGACAGGGCGGCCGAGGCACGCAGGAACAGGGAGAGAGAGGAGAAGGGACAGTCATTAATCTTTTCACTTTTATTTACTGTCACCAGGATGGCTGAGTTTCTGTCTTATCTGTCTGTTGGCAGGAAATCTGAAAATCTAAACTGATTTCAATGCATTTAGATGGAAAGTTGGGCCAACGATGAACTGAGTAGTTTTTTGGGTGCAGTAAGCGCCCCCATGTGGCCGTTTATAAATCATTTCACACTTTCACATAACTCCTGGACAGGCAGAAAAGCAATATGTGTTCAAAAATAGTTTCACTGAGTTTGATACTTTAAGATCTTTCACTTGAATACCTGTTAGTCTTTGAAAACACACACAGGGTCATTTAACAACACTTGTTTTTAAGGTATCCAGAATCTTCAAATATTCCTCCGACCATCTGAATGGAAACATATTCTGCACATATTTCTGTTTTACGACAGGATTTTTAATCCATTTCCTAAATTGTGATTATATTTCTTATCCAGGTGCCAGATATTACAAACTGTTTTTTAAGACACAACAACACAAAGATGTAAATGTAACTGATGATAAAACTTTTTAAACTAGTGTTCACGTCAATCAAGTTGAGCATGTTATTTACAGCTACCTTATTTTTGTTTAGATTAGAAAACAAGAGTCAGGACTTAGTCAAATCTTTTTTTATCGTGCAGCAGATGGAATATTTTTCATCCAGATGGTGAGCAGAGTCTTAGTGGAAATACTTTCAGAGCAGCGCTAACATGTTGTTAAATGATGGACAGCTATTTATTTTTCAGAGTGACAGATGCTCTGCTCTGTGACTCAGATGTAAAAACTAGAGGAACAAACTGGGGCTCATTAGCATCAAGCAAACAGGTGAGAAAAGAAACTAGCAGCTGTGCAGCTGATTAGTTTATTTTCATTACAGGTTAATTATTCAGTTCAGTATCATTTGTTAAATTTAGACATGAAGTGATTCATTTGCAGAATGTTTCAATTTGATTCAGATTCATCACAATTAGTGGGAATTGTTTTTTTGTGAGGGCGTTCTACAGTGGATGAAATGTGAAATAATATAAATCATATGGGTGGATGGGAAAGAGTTCACTCAGTGTTTGTATGATTGCAGCGTTGGTCATGTGAAAATAACAATACTGTGCATTGTGTGATTAATGAAGCGTGCTTGTTTGTTGGATAGTAGTAATGTCAACATCAGTCAGAAACAACATAACATGAACTGAGACCGTCAGCTAACTGGAAAGAAGGAAATCAACCCTAAAATTATTGGGATGATTTTGCAGAACAGTTGGCAGAGATATAAAGATTTTAAAATTTGAAACATATGTGTGTGTGTGTTTGTTTGTTTACCTTCTTTGCCGGCCTCTGACAGTGTGAGGTCCTGCTCTATGAGCCATTTCAGCACCAGGTGTCCTGCTGGATGTTCGGCCATGTGAAGCTACAGAGTGAAGAGCAAGAGAGACTCAACCAACAGTCACAGTCAAACCTCAGTACTCTTTTAGTACTTGAAAACTGTCAAGTACTGGAAGTTGGCATCAAATGTTGGATCAGATTCATAATCTTGTTCATGTATTCTTTGATAATTGCTGATTTACATAATTAAGATTTTATTTAGTCAAAGTTCTTGTTTGGCTGCTTGTGTTTCGACACCTGATAACTTTGGTTTCTTTTGTTAAATGATAAAGGGTTCAAAGCAATGCAGTTACTGAAGCTCTCATAATTACATGAAACTATCGGTTTCTCTACTTAATAAGGTCGGCATGATAACATGCTCACAATCTTCACTTTCTGATGTTCATCAGGTAATATTCTAGAACTGCAACAATGAATATGAATATTTATTTTGAATATTATCAAAATCAATTGGAACTATTTTGATCAAACTTCAATCATTGTTGAAGTCATTTCTCAAACAGTTGATGGTTTCAGCTTCTCCAGTCGGAGCATTTGCTGTTTTTTTTCTGTCTTAACATTAATGTAACCTGAACATCTTTTGGTTTTCAACTGATGGATGAAAAACATTAAACATTTGATGACATCACCTTAAAAAATGTGAAAGGTGTTTTCATTGTTTTCTTTTATACAGCAAACCATTAATCTGTTTATCAAAACAATAACCAGTACATTAATCATTTATAAAAATAATCATTAGTTCAAAATGTTAGCATACTAATACACTAAGCTCATATTCATTTAAGTTAAATAACAACCAGCAGTTTCATACTTTTAGTTTTTCTGCACTACATGAGTTCATGTGACTTTTGTTTTGAAGAGCTGCTTTATGCAATATGAATATAACCAAAAGAGCAACTTAACGTTTTCACACAACACAAACTGATGTTTGTGTTGTTGCCATCAGACAACATTTAAATCTCCTCCAGAGCTACTGAATAATAAATAATTCCAGGATTTATTAAATATTAAATGAGCAACAAGAAACACACAGACAGTCTGTTCATGAAGCTGCTGACTGCACTGAAGAGAAACTTTCTGTTTCTGGTTGGAAAATGATGAACCTGTTGATAAATTACAGGACTTATATTCATCACACACACACACACACACACACACACACACACACACACCTCTCCTTTGATCCCTCCCGGCACTAACTCCTGATTGGCCATCTGAGCCACGGCCGTCATGGCGGGCCGCAGGTCCCCGCTGGCTGACGCCAGGATGTCACTGACAGTGACGCTGGTGGCCTTATCCATCACCATGGCTGATGTGTTTTCAGAGAGATAATTCAGCAGCGGAGGGGAGACGACTTCCAGCAGCTCCTTCCTCCGAACCGCTGTGTCCTTTTTACTGATGAGAGAAGCACAGAACTCTTTCATCATTTACATCCATCCTTCCTTCAGGCTGATGTTTCTTTCAGTTCATTTCTATAAATATATATATATATATTTGTGGAGACTTGAAGCTTGCTGCAGCTAAATAATGCATGTGTGTAAAAGCTGTTACCTGTGTGTGTTTCCGTCTCCTTGCTCCAGCACCTTGATGATCTCAGGCAGGAGGTGAGCCGGGTCTCTGGGGCTCAGCAGGTACAACAGCACCTTCTTACCATATTTATTACTGATGACCTCATCCAGAGACGCCAAGATCTCCTGAACAGGTGGGAAACAGGTGATGTCATCATACAGTACGAGTGTTTGTTTAAACAGTGACTGCAGGTGTCCTAAAAATCAAACAGGATTATCACTGAGTGTCATAATGCATCATGAGATCAGACTTACTGACAGAACGGCCTGTTTGACCAGCTTGGTGTCGTCCACACAGTCGAATATGGCCAGAAGAACCAGATGACCAAACTCCCCCTGAGGACAAGTCAGCAGGGTTGAACAACAGGAAGTGTGTGATCAGATATTTCTGATCTTTTCTTCATTCCCATTTGCTAATAATATACTGTCAGCTTGTTTCTATTCATGAATGAATGAGCAGTAGTGAGAACTCACCATGGCAAACTTCACCATGTACGTCTTCATAGTTTTGATGATGACTTTTCTGTCCTGAAACATGAAACAAAAACCTTTTACTCAAAACAAAGACGTGTTTAGTTACTTCAGCTCTTTTATTTCCTGCTATTGAGAGGCTAAAGCTCTTAATGTAATACAGATATATGTATATGAGGTGTGGAAAGTGCCGATCTAAGGATTACAGGGACATGAATAAGGAGGAGTCTATACTTTCATCACAGCCTGACTGTGTGGAATTTTGAAAGGGATTCATAGCGAGTGTAGATGAGAGACTGATGGCAGGAAGTGCAGCAGCTTGACAGCAGTGTATAATAAAAAGTTTCCCGATATGATATTTATTTTTATGTATATTGTTTTTTTCCTAGAGTACAGGTAATGCACACATGTAGTGAGATATGTTTGTCAGCTGAGTAATCCGCATGAAAGCTTTTCCTTTCATTGTGTTATGTAATGTTTGATATAAATGTGCAGTGTGTTGTTTAATATCAGTAACTGAGCCCTGTTCATAGTTTACAGTAAAGTTAGAACATATATCAGGCGGTATACCTGTGGCATACATTACTTGAGGACAATGTATATATGAAACATTACACAGACATGTATGTTGCAGACACCCTTACATGTCACACTGAAGTCTGCTTCACCAGATTATGCATGGTACTATTCACACCTCATACATGCACTTTATTTTACCTGCAACCGCACTTTATTTGGCTCTACAGTGTCTGATGTGGGTCTAATTTTCCACTTTTAGCCAGCATGGCTTTGGCTTGTAGCTTTAGCTTTTTTCATATTGTTAATGTTTTTATTGCTGTTATGTTTTGGACTATAGATTGTTGTTCCTTGTCCTTGGTGTAGTCTGGTTATCTGTGTTTGAGTCTGGTTTCAAACCAAAGTTGTACACACACCTTGGCCGTTCCGTGCCACAGACAGTTCATGGCCACTCGTGCTCCATCGTGTGTGTGAGCCATGTAGACCACAGACTCTCTGATGGACTCAATCATCTCCTGCTCACATCAGGAAGACACAACATAAACCAAAGAGAAGAAACAGGTTAGTGAGGAATACAGTCAGCACTAAATAAACATCCAGTTTTATTAAGTTGTAATATTTAATTTAATTTCTTGTTTGTTGCTGATAGTTCTACCTCAGAAATATACTTCTGTACAAATATTTATAAAACATTATAAGCTGCTCACCGTTCTCTGTTTGTCAGGTGCAAACAGGAAGAAGTCCAAGAAAACTTTGTGGACCAGAGAGTGTTTGATGACTTGTTCTCTGAAACACAACAACAGATGCTGTGGTCACATGAGGGAATCTTTGTCTTTTAAATACTTTATTGATAAGATGCTGAGATTCAGATTGCTTTTCAAGAACCATGCTGGAAGAAATGCAATATGAACATGATGAATTCTTTCATTTTTCTTTTTTTATTCCCTTTCTTATTTGAAAATAGTCCTCGTCCATATTTTCAATTTAAGTGCAAATATTGATTCATGAAATTAGACATGTAAAAGGGGGATTGAAAGCTGCACATATGAATTCATATTTAAGTTTGCAAAGTTTATTACTTTTAACTTACACAATAAATAACTGAACGTTCTAGCTAAACAAGCAAGAATTCATATAACCAATCTAATGTGACTAACATCTGACCATAATCATGTTACAATCTCAATCCAAACTTCCCAGCAGCAGCTTTCACATTTGTTCTGGTCCATTCTTAAAGCAAATCTTCATTTTTCCACCATAAAAATAACATGAATCACATCCTTTCCTTCTAAGGAAAGGATGGAACTCCTTTCCTTCTCTGTCCTTTCCTTTTAAGGGCTTGCATTTCACAAAATAATTTGTGTGTTTGTTTGTTTTTCTTGATCTCTGATGTAGACCTGCAACCAGCCATTATTTCTCCTTTTAATCCTTCAACCATAACATGTCAGAAAACTGATAAATTGTCCATCATAAGTTCCCAGAACACAAGCTGACAAATCAAATGATAAATGAAAGATATTGAATTTATAAAGCTATAAAACAGCAACAAAAAGCTTGAACTAAAGAACTTTTTTGGTGCTTTGCTTGATAAATTACATAAATGATTAATCAATTATAAAAAATGTTCATTCATTTTCCATTAATCAGAACAACCCACTGACTCTGGTTGCTAAACTGATAGTGATAAAGCATGAATGAAAACTATTTCTCTGCACAGATCAGTTCAGTTTAAACTTTCTGTTGGTGTGTCTGCTCTTTGTGTTTGAAATGTTTGGTCTTACTTCTGGGCCATGGGAGTGAGAATCTGCTTCATCTCGTCGATGATGTTGCTCAGCTTGTCGGGGTTCTCCTCTGCAACTTTCTCGATGGTGTTACACACCGAAGACTGCAGAGAAATGTTCACAGCCGGTCAGTCGGCAGATATTTCACACACATAAACACAGTGACTCCCGCCGTAGGGAGGGAGTGTAAGAGTCAGTAGGTGTGTGTGTGTACCTTGCAGACGGTGAAGGTGTTTCCGTACAGCTCCTCAGTGAGCATGAGTCTCTGTGCCAGCACGGCTTTGTCGTTGTAGGCGTATTCGATGATGGACGAGGCGGCGGCGTGACGGAGCATCGGACGCACGTGACCTTTAAATGTTTGCATCACACTCGCCAACAGCTCCTTGTTCCTGTTGAAGAAGAAAACACACACACACACACACAGTTCATACAAACATGTCCACTTGTAACTAAACACAGTTTACTGACTCCAGATCACCAACACACAATCAATACACAACAAACAAGTAGTGACACCTACATTCAGTTTTCATTTTCAGTGCAATACTTTGATTTTTTCCTTTTTTTTTCTTACATTTTGATTCTTCGTTTATGGACAACATATATTTATAAAATGCAACATGTCATGAGTTGACTCACCCGTACATCAGCAGTTTTTTCACCACATGTTTGCCGTACTGTGACTTACACAAACCAATCACATCATCTGTAGGAGGAGAGGAAAAGATGCAAAAATAAATAATATGATAATGCAGGTTATTCATCTGTAAAAGAATAATTGAACACCTTACATATTTTAGAGAAAGTGGAAGTTATGTGAATAAACATCAAATTATTTCTACCCAACATACTGAGATCTCCACTGTCACATGTGACTAAATGGAAATGACACCAACATAAAATTAAATGTGTTTGAAAGACTCTTCTTCTCTCTGTGATATTATCTATGATACATGTCCAGGTTAAAAGTAGAAATAACATATTTCTAAAGAACGATTTAAGTTGTTTATGTTTTCTGTGTTAATCAGACTACAGTTAACACTCATTAAATTAACAAATATAATTTAAAACTTGGAAAGTTCTTAATGATGGTGAACCAGGCATTTACTGTGTACCTTTAATGTTGTAAGTAAACCACAAATATGAGTTCCAGATGTTCCAGATCACACAATCATGTCTCACACACAGCTGATCAGACTTTTATGAAACAAGGGAAACAATTCATCTCATTGCTGCTTTTCAGTAAAAGACGGCACTGACTGATGAAATGTGTCACTGCAGCATTTGTCTGCACATCAACACACATTCTCGCTCAGTGTCCCACAACGACTGACTCAGTAGCTAGAAGTTTGTGTTTCTCTCAGAACAGAGGAGTGAAGCAGGAGTTTGATTGAGTAAAGAAAAACTTTTCTGCTCACCTTTGAGTTCCTCAAACACTTCCTGTCTCTGCTCGTGGCTGCCGAACTGGATGAAACACTGCAGCACTCGCACAGAGTCGTGAGCAAACGCCATCTGGAGGTAGAAGAGAACAACAAGAGTGAGGCTTTTTATGTCTCCATGTTTCCACATCTCAACTTTTTATTATTATAGACAAAACTACAAATAAGACCCAAGTTGTAATAAACCAGAATTATCCTTTAAAATAGGTGCTGCTCAATGTAAATCAAGCAAAAATAAATCCTTTCGAATGGTACATTTGCAGATTTTGAAGTGGAAATGTTCAGTGAGTGAATGGGAGCTGGCAGCAGGAAGCAATATGTTTATGTTTGTTTGGAATAAACTGCAGCAGAAGAGCTGATACAGAGAAGAGCATCACCAACAGAAACAGAACCCACAGAAAATCTTACAAAGAGTCGCAGTCCTACCCACACTGTTTGATTGACAGGTGACAAGATGCCGACTAGACACACTTTAGTGACACACAGCTGATCTGCTCTTTCAAACAAACAACAATTCTGCAGGAAATGAGAGACGCTCACCTGTTTGATCTTCCCACGGATCAGATCATGAAGCTGCTTCATCAGTTTCTTCTTCGTGTCCTGGTCACATTTCTTCCTGTTGACACACACACACACATACACAAACCATCACCATCTGTCAATGAGTTTATAATAGCAGTAGCAGATATATTATACTCAACGTCACACATTAAATGATGAAACTTTCACTTTCTGTTTACTTCAAAAGCTAAAAAAGACACAAAGACAGCCAGGCTTAGGGGGTTCACCTCCCACTCTCTGTGTGTGTGTGTGTGTGTGAGTGTGTGTGTGTGTGTGTGTGTGTGTGTGTGTGCGTGTGTGTGTGTTTGTGTACCTCCTGAGGTCTCCCCACACTTGTTTGGACTGACAGATGATCTGGAACATGTCCTTCCTCTCCGCCTCCTGCCTGCTCTTCTTCAGATCCTTCTTCCTCTGCTGTCTGTTCTTCTTCAGCTCCTCTTCTGTCAGCTCCCTCTTTTTCGGCTTAAACTCGCCTTTCTTCATCTTCTTGGCCCTCGGACCTGCTCGCACACACATGACATTTCAGTAATAATCACGACGGACAAAAGATTCAAGTGACAGAGAAACAAAAGTTCAAGTTGCATTAGTATTTCTTTGAGCAGAGCGCAGAAACAAGCAGCAAATCACAGGCTGTGAGAAGTTTTTGTTTTGTCTTTAGATTGGCAAATTCTCAAAGAATGGACATATTTTATGATATGCTCCCCGATTTTGTGCTATAGCTAGATAGACTGATAGATGCTGCCCAAAATCTCCTCCCAGTTGACTGTTAGCAGCTGTGAGTCAATCAGAGCTGGTGTGTTCCTGCCACTAGGGGCCATGCTTTCTTGATGTTTTTCCTTTGTTTTTTTATATTTCTTGTTGGGGACTAACTATGAATTCAGGAGGAACATGATCAGCAGCAATGAGAAGTAAAATACTTCAAATATGCACACATACATATCCACATTATAATCTCACAGACAATGATGAAGATGTTTACTCACCGTCTCCTCCTTCTTCATCTTTGGCTTTAAATTGCGACATTTTTCTCTTGTTCAATCCCTTCCCATCTTTGGAAAACCCAGGTTTGTATTCTCTCTTGCCGCCATCTCCACTCTTGCCCGGTTTGCCTTTCCTTTCTGTGCTGTTGAACGGTTTAAAGGGCTTTTTACCGCCTGGTTTTCCACCGAGTTTGGTCCCTATAGAGTCTGGACAGAGTGAGACACGCAGATGACAAAGCTGGTTGAAACTGACGGTGCAAGTAGCGTGTAGCTGGTTATACACGGCTTACCTTTCCCTTTCTGTGTGAACTTCTTTCCACCTTTGGGGGAGAAGGGTTTTTTGGGTTTTGCCTCCATCCTAAAATGTATCCAAGAAAGAAACAAACAACAGCAGAAAGAGACAAATAATCAGATATCTGCGCTGCGTAACATTTTACATTCCAAAGTCCCACATATTTCCAGGCTACATTTTTAACTGGATTTAAAGGAGGGGTTCACAACGTTTTCAAAAATCTATTAAAAAGTTTATCTGCAGCTGATATGAAGCTTCATCCAAAATGAGTCAAATCAAGTAGATATCTTTCAATGTTACAGTCTTTTTAATGACAAAGTCCCTCTTTTTGTTACTATACTTCTACCACTGCTCAACAGGGAAACACTGTCTGTGGAAACATAAAGAGGGAATTTGATGCTAAAAAGACTGTAAATGTGTCAGATATCCACTTGATATGACTAACTCAGACTGCTGAAGCCTCATATAAGCTTCACATCAACTTTTAAATGACTGTGGACACACTGTAGATTTTGGCCTCCATCACTTACGTTGAAAGCACATTTGAAGTATAGTATAGTCAGTATGAACAGGAGGAATGATTACAGTGAAGAAAACCTCTTTCACTGTTCATATGGACATCTGACTGTCGTTTTAAGACTAACTTGAAAAATTGTGAACCTGTCCTTGAAGGAGATTATCTGGTCTAATAAGACATTTAAAGATCAACGTGTCAATTTCGTGTCTACATATCAGTATGAAGAGCTTTATATAAAAAAGAAGAGCTGTTTACAACAGGCAAATGTAGAATGTTCATCAAATCTAAACATATTAGGTTCAGCATAAAGATAAACATTATTATTATTTGATAATACACCGGCAGCTACACGGTATTTCTACTGGCTGGTCCCATTTTATCAGACTCATACACGTCAGTGAAACTCCACTAAACTTTTGTCAGTTGTTCTACCTTAAGTTCTTAAAGGGAGGTACTGTTAAATAATCCACCAACAACATGAAAACAGCTAACTTTAGCCAACGACTCATTAATGAAAACTCTGAAGACTATCTCATGTTTGATACTTGATTAACATTTTTTACTAGTAATGACTTAGTTAAATTGACATTTTATTGCAGCACATTTATTCATATGTGATTATTTTAGACTGTTAGTCGCTACTTTTACTTACTTATTTTCCCCTCGAGCTAGTTAGCTAATAACATAAAGAAAGCATGTCAACAAGTATAACTGAACTACAGATAAACGTCTCGCGGTTCTGTGTTCTGTTATTTATACTAATAACGCTCCAATAACACAGTTTACAGCATGTTTACTGGCGTTACTTACACTTCTGCTGCTCACACACGCTGCTCCTTCTGTCCATGCGTTCTGTGACCAACACGGTTTACGGCACACAACGTCCAATCACATTCAATAGTCGTTGCCGTAAAACGTAGGTGGTTGCGACAACTCTTTATCGCCGAAAAGTGGTAGAAAATGTTGCTTTTACGGTTTATATTTCATCACATACACAATTCTTGATCTGTCCAGCAGTCTCATACAGTATTACAACAGCGTAGTTCTATATCTGTGAGTATTATTATATCCGCGCGACCGTGAAGCGGCCATGTTTGTTTACAAGTCGTACTTAAAGGGCCAGACATCGTCGCTATGGTTACAGTGCCCCCCCCCCCCTTCAATTTTATTGACGAGTCAAATGCAGAAATATATGTGAATTCAGAAGTTCAGAGCCTCAGAACCTAAAACAATTATGATGTTATTTTGATATCAACTGAATGATTATAATTATTACATCATTATAATTATTCAATTTACTTCAGATTTACTGTCTTTTTGACCCCAAGTTAAAGCAAGTGAAAAGATCAGGACAACTGTAATGAACCATAGACTATAATGAACACAGCAAGCTTGGGGTCGATGACTACATTAACCAGCAGGCTTTGCAGCGGGATGACTTTCCTTGTTGCCTGGCAACGCTCCCAAACTTAAACAGCTACCATTCATTTAGAAGGTAATAATAAATATCAGTCAAAGTTAACGTAAAATCTTGATACGGAACAACTGAAAATCTAATTACCAACGCTGTATTTTGCCATTAACAAAGTCAGTTTACTCAAGTTGGAAATATACCTTCGAATATGTTTATTTTACAGATAAAAATCCAAAGGAAGCAGATGATTTAACAGCAGAAATGTCTGAAGAAAACACAGCTAATAGTGTCGGTGACCAGGCTGAGATCACAAAGACAGCTTCCCGGGAAAACACTGCAGGTAGAGGACATAATAATACTATCACTCATAGCTGAAGAGACCATGTCAACAAGAGGCATTTGAAATAATCAATAGTGAAGCAGTTGAAGTGACAGTCGAAATACGATTAAAGCTACTGAAAGAAGTTGAAACGGCAGCTAAAATGACAGTTTAAATGAAGTGACACAGACTCAGATGAAGTATTTAAACATTTAAAACACTGAAACATCAGTTGGAGTGAATTGTTTAAATGGACCTTGAGTTAAGATTATTTTCTATAAAACTACTATTCCCAAGGTCAAGAATGAACTTTCACCCTCATATTCCATAACAACCGAATAACTGTGTACTGAACTTTAACTATACCTCTGTGGTGCAGCAGTGAAGATGAAACAGATGATGCCGTAGTATAAAAACATTTTTCTGTAGACTAGAGTTTGAAAGTTGAATATTAACTTTTACCCCAAATTGTTCAAAGACGCATTGTTTCTGAAAGTCTTTACTTGATCAATGTTTTAATATTTATTACACTGATGTGTTCTGGGCAAACTATTTATTCATTAAGTCTCCCATGACCTGATGTTTTTGATTGTGTTGATCACAACCCAGACTTTAAAAAAAAAAGATTTATTGTAAATAAGTATAAGAAAAGCAATTTGCCTGTCTTATATTGGCTGTTTTTGAGTTAAGTCATTGACAGTGGGTTGAGTAATGAAAGCTGCTGTCTATTGTTTCCACCCTCACAGGATGTGATATTGAAAACTCACTGACGCAGCAGGAGGATGAGGAGGAGTCCAGGCGGCTACCTGCAGACATGTACTACAAGTATGAGGAGCTTCACTCCAGACCGTCCATCACACCTGACTCTGAAATCCCAGAGAACCTCCTGCACCTCTCGTATCCTTCTTTGAAAAATTGTTTCATGAAAAACATTGCACACCACAGTTCTTATTCAGCAAGTTCAGAGAAATGTATGCTGTTAGTAGTGAAAATAAAGCCTATAGGAGAGGACTTTATAGCCTTTCATCACAAAAATGGACCCTGTTCTGATCTGATTCAAGAGTTTAGGTCTTATTTTCGCTGTTTTCTTTGAAGAGGACATAGTTTTTACTCCTGTTTGTCTGTTTTTTTTAGCTGTTATTATTATTATTATTATTATTATTATTATTATTATTATTATTATTATTATTATTATTATTATTATTATTATTATGTAGGACTTTTGGTAACATAATATAGTAATCTAAAGTAAATTTTGTGTAAAGCTACAGTGAATCTGATCTTGAGCCTTAATTCGTTCTGCATCAAGTCACACCTTTGGCTATGACAGCGGGCGCAGGGCGAACCTGCAGCTGCTGGATGACAGAACTCTGATCTTTATAGCAGGTAACCTGCTCATCCTTCTGGATGTTTCCACTAAGGAGCAGAGATACCTCCGCTCCTGCAGTGGAGGAGGAATCGGCTCCATCACGGTAAGAAGGCTGGAAAACTATGTGAGATGTAACCAAGGAGAACATACTGAGGCTTCAGTCAGTGTGAGACTGACAGCATGAAACACTGATGCAAGAGAGGAATAAATAAAAATATACTTTATATCACAGATAACCATTATTTACAACATACTGTGGTGTTTTTAGCTTGTTGGTTTTTAGTTTTCACTGGTTTCTTTGCAGATTGATGTTTAAAAAAGCTGTATTAGAATCACCACACAATAGCTATTAGATTTGTCCTTCTATCTTTGTGTGTGTGTGTGTGTAAAGGCACACCCCAGCAGGCAGTACTTTGTTGTCGCAGAGAAGGGAAACCAGCCCAACATCATAATCTATGAATATCCATCGTTACAACCGTACCGCATCCTGAGAGGTAAATGGGACAAAGATGCTTTTTTTTTTGTCAAGTTTTATTTCTCTGTCTTGTCTCAGTGATGATCATGTTTAACCTGCGTGTCTGTAGGCGGTACAGAACGGGCGTACAGCTTTGTGGATTTTAACCGTGATGGGAGTCTGCTGGCCAGCGTGGGCAGCGCGCCCGACTACATGCTGACGCTGTGGGACTGGAGGCAGGAGGAGGTGATGCTGAGCTGCAAGGCCATTTCTCAGGAGGTCTACCGAGTCAGCTTCTCCCCGTACAACCCGGAACTACTCACATCATCAGGATCTGCACATATCAAGTAAAGTTCATTATGAATCCTCCCCTGTTTTAAGACTGCTGTGATTATTATCAGGCCCACATCTGCATTCAATTCAGACTTGTTCCGTATTGGAAGTGTTATGACTTTTTTCATGACTTATGCATAAAAGTGACTCGGGCACTTATTCAGACATGAGACAATTGCCACCACATTTATGTAATGAGGTGCATGTCTAAAAGTGGCTACTTTTGAGGTCTTTTGCGACTCATTTGAGAGGCTTCATCAGTTTCAGTGCCAAAACATCTTCAAAAGACAACCTCCAATGACTTCAGACATCAGAAGTTGAATTATCACTTACATTGAGATTGAATATGTTAATTTTTTCATATAAGTTGAAAATACCTTCTTTCCTTCACTCTGCAAGGTTCTGGAAAATGGCCAGCACCTTCACAGGTCTCAAACTGCAAGGACTTATAGGACATTTTGGGAAAACTGCAGCGACTGATATTGAAGGCTACGTGGAACTACCTGATGGAAAGGTCTGTGCCCTGCTGTTCTGACAGGCTGGTTTGTATGAAAGTCAGGAAAATCTGGAAATGCTTTGAAAAAGACTAGAGAGGAATCTACAGTCATGCTAGCAGCTCTGTGAGGTCGTACTTATTTTTTATGAGAACTGCTGTTTGAACGGTCAACAATCAACTTTCAATCTCAAAAATATGTTGTGATTTAAAAAATCATCTCTTTGAGTCAATAGAGCTAACTGTTACTTTGTCTTTTGCTGTCAGGTGGTGTCTGGCTCAGACTGGGGCAACTTGCTGCTGTGGGATGGAAACGCCATCAAGGTGGAGATCTGCCGTAAGGGGGGGCGGAGCTGCCATACGGGGCTCGTCCAGCCGTTTGCTCTGGAGGATGGACAGCTGATGACGTTCGGCTCTGACGGAGTGGTCAGGGTAAGATAAATGCAGTCACATGACCTCGCTTCACTGTTAGAACACGTCTGTCAAAGTTTTTCTTATAAATGATTATTTGACTGCTGAAACACCTGTAACTCTATAGTTACAGATACATATATATTAAATTAGTCATATTTCCTCAAATATATTTACAGTAAAGCTCTTTGTGTTAGTGATGTATATGATGAGAGTTGACAACAGTTTCCAATCTGAAAACATTCTGTATACAAATTAAATCTTTAATTTTAGCTTTTCAAAGAGATAATTTGCCCCTCTTGGCTTTCCTACTAAGAATAATTGAGCAGGGGTGATTATCCTCATGGAGCATGTGTGTAATCTGTATTTTTATGATGAGTTTTTTTGTAACTCCTCTCTGTCCCTGCAGGGCTGGGACTTCGAGAGCATTGACACTGCTGACAGTAACAGCGATAGCAGCAAGTTTGAGCTGGAGCCCATGAATGAGATGGTGATCGGACACAACGTCCGCCTCTCCTCTGTAGTGAAGAGCTCCACGCCTGACTCCTTTCTCTGGTTTGCTAAGGTTAGAGTGCAAGAGGTCAAAGGTCACTAATTAAAACCTTGATCTGGCCTCATCTCGATCAAAAATCCAAACCTGATCTCTTTGCTGTGTGGTCTTGCAGGATTCCAGCGGAGCCATTTGGAAACTGGACCTTTCATTCACCTACACGGTGAGTTTCCTCCATTGTCACCTGGGTTTTTATAGAAGTGTTATGTGTATGTTATATATGATTTTTTTTCATTAAAAATGTCCAGCTTTGGTGTCACTGTTAACATTTCAATCTTCCTCTAGAATACTTAATGATATAATCTATGACTGATGTACAACAAACTCTCTGCTAAACCTTCTTTTATAAAGGAGGTTCACAGAAATATAAATAAAGTATTTGGTCATTCTCAAATATTACAGAAAATCCAGTTGAAAATCAGTTTTAAGTGATATGCACCTAAAAAGTCAGGGTATTTTTCTGTACAAACAAAAAAAAAGACAAGTCTTACATGTATAGAACTTTCTGCATGCCACTGTACTATAGATGCAAGCTGCCTTCTGGCCCCGCACTGCCCTTCCAGTGTCTTCTGTACTAAACAAAATTGTGCATAAAGCACAATAGAAAACAGGGCTGGATGATAAACTTAATTTATTGAATAAGCAATGTAATTGACCTAAATCTACTCAGAAAGTGAATTTTCAATCAAAAAATTCTCCAATTTTATACATAATTCAACTGCCAATTACATCTAATCAGAAAGTCATCAGTAATCAAGTTTAGAATCTATATCATCAGATGTAATAAATTGTTGTAATTAACACAGTGTGCTCATCCAGTGTAATCATAGTTTTTGTATCATCTGTGTGAACAGACTCCTGATCCAGAATGCCTGTTTTGCTTCCATGCCGGAGCGATCCAGGGCCTGGACGTGTCGAGGAAAAGCCACATGATGGCCACGACTGCTCTGGACCGTGAGCGACACACATTTCCACACCTACACGCACAGATGCTTGCAAACACACTGACACAGACACTATTACAGCGTCTGTTCCTTGCTCTCCAGGTTCAGTCAAAGTCTTTGACTTCCTGGCAAAAAGAGAACTGACCACCAGCCGCTTCAATCAGGGTGGAACTGCACTCAGCTGGGCCCCAACTTTGGTAAGCGTGTTCATATGAAAATCACAGACCCACTTGAATCATGCTCCTACATACAGTATAATGTGTGTTGACATTAAAACCGACCCCTGATGTTTGTCTTCAGGTGAACCAGAGTGGAGGATTACTGGTGACAGGCTTTGAGGATGGGGTGGTCCGCTTACTGGAACTGTATGATCCTCAGAGACTGCATGTTGTCACCGGGCGCAGCCCCAAGGGAGATGCCAAGCTGCGCCTCAAACAGGCCTTCAAACCCCATAATGCTCCTGTAACTGCTGTCGCATATGAGCGAAATGGAGACATCTTAGCCACAGGGGTAAGAGGTTTTCCAGGAAAACTTTGAAGTCTTTCAGAGGAATGAATGTCTTTAACTTAAAGGAGTACTTTGGTGATTTAGCATTGCACGTCTATTACATTGTTGGACTCATGATGGACATTTAAAAAAAGGATCAAAATCAACGCAGCAGAATCAGAGATATCATCTTTTTTATTCCATGCATTGTTCTTCTTGGTACATACATTACCCACAATGCAACTCAACTGCCGACAGTTTGGGCGGATGTGTTAAGCTAGTAGCTAATGTAGCCTCAAGCTGCTAGGCTCAGTCAGTGATGATGGCTACAGAGGTCTGCTAACCTCACTTCCTTACTCCACAACACCAGATTCTCACACTTGTAGTCTTCAGCCCCAAATGACACTGCAATTTATCAGATTTCAAAAAGCTTTACACAACTTTTTTCACATACGCATCAGTACTCCCCAAACACCTGTAAACAGACTTTGATGTGTAAAATTGGTGGAGTTCCCCTTTAAGCTGTGTTGCACTTAATTTCAGTAGTAAATAGCATAATACCGGAAACCAGTTTTCCACAGTCGGGAGTTAGTCTGAGGACTTTCAAAGGTAAAAGAACAGAAACAATTGAAGAATAACACTTACGTCAGTTCAGGTATTTTCTTCATTTTGTTAATTGTCTCACCTTTCTGACCTCTCACCCCTCCTTTCCATGCTCAGAGCTCAGACTGTACTGTGTTCTTTTTCACTGTCGGGGAAAAATACAACCCCATCGGCTTTGTCCGCGTTCCCGGGCCGGTGCAGGCGCTGGAATGGTCACCTCATTCCCACGTAAGTCTGGTGTCTGTCCATCGCTGCTGTCAGAAAGGGAAGAGCTCATTATAATTTACCCAAATATCTGTGTGATGGAAAGTTAATGTTTTAATCGATGTCTTCTACATTTTTACCCAGAATGAAAACAGGCTGCTCATCCTGTGTCAGAGTGGTCACGTGGTCGAGGTGCACAGCCCTGATCCAGAGGCCCAGACGCCGACCAAAACCTTCCAGCTGCCTGAGCTGCCCAGCAGATGCTTCCGGTTCAGGAGCATCAAGTCTCGAATCAAGGTCTGAGCTTGGCCAGATGGTCTGTTTCTTGGGTTTTCATTGAATACATCAGTTTTTATGCCCACATTACATTATTCTTTCCTCCATTTCCGGCTGCATGATTTTAGTGGAAATAACTTCTAGGATGAGACATTGATCTGGAAGCTCAACATTCCAGTTCAGCCATAAGTAGTTTCATCATGTTCACCCCAGTGATTCCTTCATTTCAGTCTCATGAGTCTTTTTCTGTGCATTTGTGTGTGTGTGTCAGAGAGAGGAGGAAATCGCAAGACGTCAAGCCATAAAGGAGAAGAGGGAGAAAGAGAGAGAAGAGCGGTTGAAAAAGTCAAAGCAGCCAGACTTAGATCTAGAAGAAGAAGAAGAGGAAGAAGAGGAAGAGTTGCCTGCTATTTACATCCCTGACCCTCCAAGTCCTCTCTACTGTGGCTTCTACTCACAATCTGGACAGTTCTGGCTCTCCATGGTACACACACAGAAACACATATGTATATATTTCTTGTGAACGTGCAATTTATATCTCAACAATCAGCAGACAATGGCAATTTAGGAGCTTTAGGGAAATTACATAGCAACCAATCAGCTGAAATCAACTGAATCAGTCAACTTAAACATCAATAATGAAGATATATTAGTTAAGGTATAGCAACAAATTAAATTACAACACTTCATCAGAGATTAATTTTTCTCTTTTCTCTTCTTCAGGGAGGTTTTGATTCAGGTTTCTTGTATCACTGCAAGTTCTCTGAGCAGCAGGATGAGGATCCAGTCCAGCGGCAGGATGAGCCCTTTGACTTCCTGCCTGTCCAAAACGCAGACAACAACCCCATCCGCTCCATCACCTTCAGGTAAGGAATTGGGAGGAATTTGATTTGAACGTTGAAAAGTGGGCGCATCATAATGAATCATAGCTCTGTGCTGCTAAAAGTTGACCAGGGATGTGATGTAAATGAGGGGCTAAAAAGGCATTTTTCATTTCACTTCAACTTTGAATAAGCTCAGGTCTGCCTCTCTCTCAACTTGTTTTGGAATCTGTCCCCTAGTGGCCAAAACATTTAATGCAGCTTTAAATGTGTCAGGAGTCACAATAGCAAAACTGTTTTAAAAAATCAATATAAAATAAAAAAATTCACTCTGGCAGAAAAAGTGTGAAATAAGGCAAATCAAGGAACATTTTAGAAGGTAAACACGACAGCCTCCTTACGTAACACTATAACCTGTATAAGGTGGAGGTTGAAGTGTCCTACCTGGTGTTTTGTTTTTTGGTGTTTCATAGCTCCAACAGGCAGCTGCTGCTCTGTGGCATGCACTCAGGGTCCATCAGGGTTTACCCTCTGCAGCCCAGCGACCACAACCTCACCTCCATGCAGGCCTACTGGGAACTGAGTGTCCACGACAATCACTATGGACACCTGCGGTACATCCGCTGTAGCCATGACGATCACTTTGTGCTTACAGCGGGAGACGATGGGAACATCTTCTCCTTCAGCCTGCTTCCTCCAGAGGAGCTACAGAAAGGCCTGCAGAGAAAGAGGGCCAAGGTTCCTTCACCCAGGGTCAGTCGACATTTTACCTTTTCTTACCTTTTCCATTTTACATTCATATTTGTTTGTGCATTTAAGCAGGAAATATGGCAACAAGACCAACAGTCAACATCCACACTAGTGGCTCTTTGAGGCTGTAATTAGGCACAGCAGTGCTTTGAGTTAAATGCAAACATCAGAATGCTAACATGCTCACAATAAATGCTGATGTATAACAAGCATAATGTTTTATTCATTCCATTTTTCAATGTTCACTTTGGAAAAACACGTCAAATGAATAATGTAAAGTTTACTATGTTCACCATCTTAGTTTAACATGTTAGCATGCTAAAATTTGCTGATTAACACTAAACATAACATAGAGCTAAAGCTGGTGTCATTGACATATTTGGAAGTATTATATTAGACAAATTGAAATTTTGAATTGACGATGGTGCCAGTTGAAAAGTTAAGGGATCAAGTTTTTATAATTCACCCTGAAGGGGACATTACTGTCTGGACTAAATGTCATAGCAATATATCTTATAGTTATTGAGACATTTCACTAAATGTCAACTTCATGTTGGTACTAGAGGAAATGTCAGAAATGTCATTAGGAAACACTGTCAGGGGCGCCATGAATTTTTGTAAAAGATTTAGTGCCAATCCATCTAGTAGATGTTGAGATATTTCACTGGATAAGTGGAAACTTTGACCTGGTGGTAATGGCAGATGAAGAATCAGGATCAGAAATCATCCCCTGAGAACAATGAATATGCAAAATTTCATGACATTGCATCTATTCGTAGTTGTCGATACATTTCCATCTGGACCAAAGTGTTGGACCATCGGCCTTTGCCATCCCTAGAGCCACGTCTTTAGCTTGGCTGAAAACATCACATAACTGTTTACACCAGGTTCTGGATGTACCTTGCATCCCTTTCCATGGGAGAGATATCTCTCCTCTTGTGCCCCTACTGAGTTTGTTTTATGAACCTTTTCTGACTTATCTAAATTAGCTCTAGGGTTAAAGGATGTTGCATGTTGAACAGATTGTAAAGCCCTCAGAGGGAAAGATTTGGGGTTTTTGGGATCTATTAATGAGACTGACAATGACAATGGCAACATGTCACACTCAGTGAGGTTTTTCTCTTAAGAATAAACAGCCTATAAAATATTTTTCAAAACTCTTTCATTATCCTCACACAGCAGAGAGGACATTCAGTGTTTTGAGTGAGATTTTTGTCATGTTTTTGTTTTGTATATTTTCCTGATATTTAGCTTTCCATCCTGATGAAAACTGAATTTAAAAGGCATCTAACTGTGCAGTTCAGGTGTCAGTTAAGTGTTAAATGGTGTCATGTAAAAGAAGAGCCTGTAAAGCAGATGGAGGGTTACAAATAGATGCTTGTAAATGAATATCAATGAAAAGTTATCATTTTGTTTATTATTCTAACAGGTGGGTCTTGAGAATGAGGCGTTGGCTCAGGACATTGAGGACCCAGCAGCCTACAGGTGAGAGAGAATAACCTCTTATTAGGGATATATTTTGTCCTTCTCTTTGTCTCTGACACTTTTTTCATCTCTCTGTTTGTAATATTATTTGTACTGCAGATAACTATACTGTTTGTATTTTCTTTTTCATTATTTATATTTATGGATTTTCTTCAATTATGTAGCTCTAAAGCACATCTGAGGATGTACATGCTGTTCTTGGTGATTATGAAGGTTTGACGTACTATGAGTTTCTAACCCTCGCTCCCACTCTGACTCCCTCCAGCATCGAGACGGCTAAGCAGAAGCTGGAGAAGGACCGTCTGCGTCGTGAGGTCGACCTGAAGATTTCAGCGAAGCGAAAAAAGCTGGTTGAGCTCCAGAAGAAGTTTAAACAGCTGCTCAATGACAACCAGAGTCTGCCAGAGCATGTTCGCCTCAAACCTGCGGTACACACACATATGCACACACACATACACACACCTGGGTTTTACTTGTCATCTGGTCTGACAATTTATGTGGTTTATTATCTATGTATCTATTATCTGATTTAGTTTTAGAATAAAATTAAAAGACGCACCTGAAATGTGACTAGAATCAGAAATACCACTATCGTTCTGTTTAATGGACAAAAATAGTTTTTTGAGGTCATCAGCTGGGAAGTTGTGTGAGTATATAAGTTTTATAGTTATAGTCCAGTTCCAGAGTGTGGGTGTACCTCCCATTTTTAATAATAATCCAGTAGAATATGTCAGTTTTTCTCATTTTTTTCTGCCATTCGTGTGTTAACTAATCACTGACCTTAATTGCTAATTAAAACTGCGTCATGTTCAATAATTCACATGTTCTCACTGTTCTGGTTATAATTTGATGATCAGCCATAGTCACAACCACTACATATTCATGTAATAATTGTAGTCATCAGCCTTTTTGTGTTTTATAGTTTGGTATTATAGCAAATGTGCTGTAATATTTCTATAATATCTTGTAATATTCAGAGAGAATGATGTGTTTTCCCCACAAGGTGGCACCTAATACCTTCTGTTTAGTGAGCTGTAGCCAGACTAATGCCTGCCACTGCAGTGTTGCTTTCTCATTTATGGATTATAAGATTTCTGTTTCAGTTATTATCATTTGTGAAATTTCTGCTCATATTATTAGTTGTTAAATTTGGTGATTTTATAAATATTTTGTGTCCTTTCTAGATCACACACACACTCGCTGATCCTTACACCCACCACTACATATACCAAGTTACTGCACTACCTGGATCCTGAATATCTTTAAAGGAAAACCTGACTCCCATGTCCTGACCAACAGCCCACAGAGACTGTCACACCCTCCTAACCAGCTACCTACTTAAACCTATTTTAAATCACAGTGAATCCAGAAAACTGGGGGTCTTAACTAAACCTTAAAGATGTAGTTCATAAGTTTCCATACATATTTAAAGTAGGAAGTTTGTTAATATAAAAAGCTTCTCATGGAGATAGACACGCAAGAGATAAAAATGAGTGTGCTGGTGTGGATTGATACATTTGTTCTGTCAGATGGACGACATGATGGGACGTCTAAACTCTCAAGAACCCCTTCTTAAGATGCTGTTGATGTGTAAAGAATGAATGTAAGTCAATGCAGTGTCCTCAGTTTTGTATGTGTGTGTGTGTGTGTGTGTGTGTGTGTGTAGGAGCTGCAGCTGGACCAACGTTTCAATGAACAGGCAGAGAAGGTGAAGGCCCAGCGGGTGAGAGAGGTCAGAAAGCAACTGGGCTGGGAGATGGAGCGCTGCTGCATAGCACTCAAAAAACTACAGGACTGGTACTGACTCAACACAAACACACACACACACACACACACACACACACACACACACACACACACACACACACACACAAAACACAGTTGCATATTTATGCTGTCCCAAAAAGAATCTAATGGCCCTGCTTTGGACATGTTCACTTTTTTGAAACCTTTAATAACCCTGTATTCCTGATACATAATGTAAGACAGGAAAGACACCTTACAATACAATTTGAAACATGCAGACTAGCACATTGCTCTCATGATTTTAGTTTTTCCTATAATAATACTTCCCAGGATCCAACATGTGGAGTCTACTAGAACTGATGCACCATGTAAAAATGACTTATATGAAACATATGAATCAACGCTGTGCCTGGCATCTGAAGAGGATTTCATTTTGATTTCTCTCCCGTTGCTGTAAAGTCAGGACATAAAGACAACCTGCAACCGGAGTGAAAACCTCCGCTCATGTGTTTATCTTCAGGTTCAAGGACTCTTTGGAGTCCAAAGTGGTCACTGTGGTTGCCATCTGTACCAACCACAGAGTCTCCAGCTACCGTCTGCCGGCGCTCACTGAGCCTTCAGCCTGGCTCAGACAGCAGAGCAGACCTGGCCGGCCCGATGAAGACGGAGCAGCTACACAAGAGCGCAGAAGGTCCAGAGCTGAGCCTGCAAAAGACAGCGGCGAATTAGAAGGTGAGAGGGTGTCTGTGGGTTTGCTTCACCTGTAAAACATCCTTAACATATCATTTATGTGTGTTCGCCAGAGGACAAGGTGCTGTGTCCCCTGATGGCTCGTCCAGCGGGGATAAAGCTGGGAGATCGGCAGGTCGAGAGGCTCCGAAAAGCTGCAGAGAAAGCTGAACAAGCTCGAGCCAAGATAGAGAAGAGGCAGCAGGAATGGGAACAACTGTGAGTGTCACATCCAAAAACATCCCCTCAGCCCTCTGTGCTCAAGTTAGATTCATGTGGCACTCTTTGTTTTATGTTCACAGTGCTTCCTGTGTTCTGTATTCTCCTAAAAATCTCTAAAAAAAAAAAAATGCAGTGTCAGATTAACCCACTAGGAGGCTCTGGGGCTAAAATGGTGAGATGTTGGTGCAAAACTGTGATAGATTATTGGTGTCTCAGGTATGCAGAGAAGCCAAAGGAAAACTGCGAGGATCCTCAGGATGTGCAGGCCATCTGTGAAGCCAAAGAGAACATTGGAGACTTAAAACTGAAGTCAGCCAAAGACTTCACAGTGCCAAAACACCTGAGGATGAACACTGAGAGGAAGATAACAGAGATGATAGCCCTGGAGGAAAAAGTACGCACAATCACACAGACACACACATATGCTAATTCACATCTTACTTCATTCCCAGCATTAACTTCCTTCAGGCTAGTTTTTTTCTTACTTCCTGTGTTCAGTAAAACTGATGTATTTGGACTCTTAAGTGTCTCATAAAAACAACTTAATGGTCTTTGGTACGGATGATTAATAATGAAATATAATTATGCTGGATAGTGTGTTCACTTTAAACATTCTGTATATAAAATACACATAAAGTTAAATGAGGTGAGATTTTGTGATGATATTACTCCATTTCATCATCTTAAATATCCTCTTAGAGAGGAGCTGCAACTGAGAGGAATAGAAGGGAAGAGAAGTCTCCATTACTTGATTAATCACTGTTTTAGTCATTTATCAAGCAAACATTTAAATTATTTTCTGGTTCCAACTTTTCAGTAAAGGTCTGCTGTTTTTCTCTGTTTTATATCACTATAAACTGAATATCTTCAATAATGGAAAGAGCTTTAGTTACAGACAAAGCAGATTCCTTTAATGATTCCCTCCATCCCATCAGATCCGTGAGAAGCAGACCGAGATGAATGGTCGGATCATGACGTTGCGGGATTCCAAGGTTCGCCTGGTGTCTCAGCTGCATGCTCAGGCTCAGCAGCTGCAGAAGGTCCAGCAGCATCTTGCGGACCATCTCCACTCCCCTCCACCCGCTCTGCCCACTATTCTACCAGAGGAAACCCCAGAGAAGAGGCTGCGGTACAGCCGCGCTACCCTGGAGCGATACCGGGTTCTGAGGGAACAGAGGTACAGGATCCAAGACTCAGACCACAGTAGACAAAAAAAGTTTTCAGATGTCGAAATGATTCTTTAGGAGATTTTCAAGAATCAGTAAATCTTTTTTTTTTTTTTCCAAATAGGTGTCCCACAGTGGAGCAGGAGGAGCAGGAGGGAGCTGCGGGTTTATTGGAGCAGCTGGAGAAAGAGATGGAAGGAGAGGAAGAAGAGGAGAGAGGAGAGGAAGGGACACCCTGCCTGTCAACTTCATCTGTAATTGCAGAAGAAGAGACAGCAGTGGAGGAAGGAGTAGAGCTGAGCGAGCTGGAGGAGGAGCTTCTAATAGAGAAGGAGATCAAACTGCTGTACATGCAGGACTCTCTACTGGAGGAGGTCTGTTCATTTTTCATTTAAAAAAAACATTTTGAATACAAATGTATTAAATCAAATTAAAACACAGCTTTTTTTCATTATTTTTTAGAAGAGAGGGTCCATTAAAATACACAAAATATCTTCTGGAGTCTACTGAACATCTCAGGCTGATGATGTACTGTATAACATTATGATATCATCTGTGGATGTGTTTGTTAACCACCAGATGGAGAGTTCGATGTGTCAGTTTGATGCGAAGCTCCTGCTGCGTCACCAGAAGCTGCATCTGGACTGGCAGCTGAAGCTGGCTGACCTCCGTCAGCTGATGCTCTACCAGGAGCTGCTGCTCCTTAAGGAGGTCGACAGGAGGGAGGAAATCCTGCAGGAGAAGCTGAACGCTCGCATGAAGGAGGAGAACAGCATCACGGTGGGAGGGATTCTTTGTTCCTGTGGATGGTCTTTTCATTTCAACATGTACTTTAGCAATCTGTTTAAAGGTTAGCAGTCTGTTTAAAAGGCCCTACTGGTGCTTTTTCTTTTTAATTGCATACTTAACAATATTGCTGACCACAGTATTTTAGATTTTTCCATTTATTTTCCTACCTCCCAGGCAACCTCCATTAATGTCTGTGCAGAATAAAAATCACCCTTTAGAAATGTAATATCATAAGAATTTAAAGCCTCAGACTTTGGCGCCCCCCAGTATTGGTATTTTAGGGACAGACATCAACGCACGCAGCTAAAAGAAACCCACAGTCATTCAGTCAAAATCACTTTTTAAAGCTGCTATAATCACATAAATATTCTACACATTTTGCCTTTAATAACTATTGTTACTGCCTACTAATGTAGTGCAGATTTTTCCAGTCAGTCTAATGCTGATAACAAAAGAAACAGAGCTGTTCACTGGAGCATCATGACTGAGTGGGTAACACTGTCTAAGGCTGTTGGTTTGAAACCACAGACTAGCTTTTTGTGTAGGTTTCCTCTGGGTGCCCCTACACCTACCTTATTTACTCATAACTACTCAGGTTATGTAAGTGAAGTTGGGGGAAATTTGTATGTTCATATTTAGACTGAAAACAGCACTATGTTAAAAAAAACTCAAGTGGAGTTGGTATGAGCATGTTGCTTCAGGCACCAGTGAGAAGATGAAAATCAAGAAGTCCAATCTGAGTAACAGATCCATGAATTTGAAGGCTTAGCAGACACCAAAACACTGCAGAGCAGTTTATAATACTATGAGGCGTTTTACAACTTTGATTGCATTTGTATGTATTTGATTGTCCAGTGCAGTGTGTTGCCAGATGACATTGCATTGCATCACTTCAACTTTTTTGTAGCGTGACCCAGTGTTTTGTTGCTGGAGCCTCTGTCTAGAGACCACTGCTGTATCAAGCCAGTGGTCTGAAATGTACACAGTGCTGATGTCATTCTGGACACGACCACAGCAAAACTAAAACTTTTCTGTAACAGATGTTAGTGGGCCCTGTTATTTTTAGACTAAATGATCTAAGTAACTTATAAAATTAGATTTTCAAGTTGACACCGACAGTGTTGTTGTTGTTACATCCTCTCCTCTCTTTTTCTCTTTCCTGACAGTCTAAGCTGGAGGAGTATAATGAACAGCTGGAACTGAAGCGCAGAGACATAGCCAAGGTGCACGAGAGAGAGAAGGCTCTGGCTGCAGCATTCCAGGCCTCGCTGGGCGAAGACAACAAGTTTGAAGAGTTTCTGACCAAAGTCTTCAAGAAGAGGATCAAACGTGTCAAAAAGAAGGAGCAGACGGAAAATGAAGGTGAGCAGAAGAAACTCAGTGTGGTTGTGTGAAGCTGTGTCAGTTTATTGTGTGTCCTTTATAATCCAAATGTGTGTTTGCAGAAGAGGAGGAGGACAGTGATGAAGACTCAGATGAAGACGATGACTGGGATGATGATGATGATGATTACGAAAGCGACATGGAGGAGGGAGGAGTTCCTCTGGATGACAGCGTTTGCCCTCCAGGTCAGTACTGTGGTGGATGAAGTACTCTAATCCTTTACTTAAAGTGCTGCTGTTGTCACAGGTCACTATTTCAGAGTATTTGTTACCAGGTCACAAAGTAATATAATTCCACAAAAAAAAGCAGAATAATGATTATATAACTATTTTATTTGTCTAGTAATTACCTGAATTGTGCTGCATTTTTCCTCATTTCTCTGTTCCACAACAACAAGATACAGATATTGAGCTGAAGCAGGTCATCCATATGTGAGGTAATCAGTCTGTCATCATCAATTTAGCGGCTCAATCTGTACATGTGTTTCTATTAGAGGTCTTTAGATCTGAACCCAATCCTTAATAGACCCATGGAGAACTTACCTGAACCTGATGTGCATAATCTTATCTTCACACACAAAAAAAGGAAAACCAAAGACAGTCAGACCTGGTGAGAAAAGAACCCATCAAAAACGTGGCTGAGCCAAACAGATGCAAACAATAAAGTACATATCAATGCAGTGACCTTACTTCTTTTTTTTTTGGGTTTTCAAACCTGCAGTTCGTTTGCTCTGGTTTGAATCAGTGGAAGAGTTGGAAAATGTGTTGCGTTTTCCACTCGGATTAGGGTTTTTTTTCACAAAAACAAAAATTTCAAGCAAACCAAAATGCATCACTAAAAGTCACGTGAGAACATTCACTCTGTCAGATGGTTATTTTTGCGTATTCGAATCCCAGTATGCAAAGTAAACCTGGCTACAAGAGCCGTTTAGCTCTAACTTGATTCAGGTTAGAAAGATGGAGAAACATGTACAAGATGGACAGATTTATGAAGAAAAACATCATCAAGCAAACACATCGGTTTATCCCAAATATGACAAAGCCCATCTTTGTCTTTAGTTAAAATTCTACACAATGACTTTAAAAATGAGCTGCGACATCTTTTTTGCAGTTACTAGTTTGGTTGTGGCAGGTTCTTGTCACAATTGAGAGCTGTTGTGTTTTGAACATGAAGCATTTTGTGGTACAATTTTTTGACGTTCCAAGTTCAGCAATAAAATATGTGAGCGTGCATGTGTCTCAGGCTGTGACCCACAGTTGTTTGAGAACACGCTGCAGCTGCGTGAGCGACGGCTGGACCTGGAGGAGCTGCTGGTGGAGGAGAAGAAGAGCGCTGATGCTCTGGAGAAGGAGTGTGATACCCTCATCAAGAAGGTCAAACTCTGCTTTTCATTTCTCTGCCGTGTTTCTGTTATTATCATGTGCTCTTTTTTTTTTCACTCACACCTTTTGAAGCTTTTTTTTTGGCTTGGTTCTGCAGGAGAAATCGGTGAAAAGCAGTCGGAAGGCAGCAGAGGGCGACTTGGAGTTAGTCAACAGGGAGAAACAGCAGAAACTGAACGAACTGGATATGGTGATTCCTTTCAGACTGCACCAGGTAAACAGACAAAAATAGTAATGACGAAATTCAAAGTAAAACATCCAGTTTGAGATATCATTTTCAAATTTAAGTTTCGTCTTTCCCAGTTTGCTCAGTCCACTGTCTCTCTCCCCTCTTGACTACCAGATCGAGTTTGTCGTTAACGGTTCAGTGCCGTCCGACCTGACCCCGACGCTGGTGCTGAACAGGATGGAGCTGAGCCGGCTGCAGGAGCGCGTGATGGAGCTGCAGGTGGAGAAGACTCAGCAGAAAGATCTGTCCTGTCAGGCCCGCCAGCAGCACGTCAGGCTCGTCCACGACCGCAAGGAAATGAATGTTGAGATACAGGGTGAGACGCAAACAGAACAACATCTGCGCCTAGAGCTCGGAGCGGAGGAGCTTGTGAAACATCTGCTGATGTGTAAAGATACAACATATAAAATCTAAAAATTCGGATGCTACGTAAATGCATTCAAGTCAAAGAAAAGACACAAACAGATGAAAATAAATCCAGATTTGCTTTAGGCAAAGACATGTCCGCTGGAGTTAAAAATATTTCAACTTGAGCATTTCTGGGGTTTTTTTTTTGTATCACCCCAATGTATTAATTTGCACAGATAGGACAAGAATAACAATATAAGTATTGTGACCAGGTTATGCCAAAAAGTGTAAGAACAAAATTAATTTGCTGGTTGCTGTTGATAGTACCAAAAACTGACATTGTTCGAGTCAATTATATGTTTACTGATGAGTGTGTTGGTGTGTGTCTATATGTGTGTTGGTGTAGTGTTGGAGAACCAGTGCAACCAGCTGATGATGATGAAGTTTGGGAGGCTGGTGGATCTGGAGGCTCTGCAGACGCTGTCGGGGAACAGGACACTGGAGGAGCTCAAGCAGGAAAAACTCCTCCAAGAAGCAGCAAATGCCAAGGAAATCAAACAGTGGGATGTACGCTGGCCTCTTTGTGTGTGTGTTTGTCAGTTTTGGTGTGCGTATGAGTGTGCACTTTGGCAAATGTGCGATATCTATATATCTGCTTTATTTTAATCTAATCATCTTTAAACACAAAATGTCATTAAAAATAACTTAGATTGTAATTAGTTTATTGAGATTTGTCTTGATTTGTGTGTATGTGTGTGTGTGTGTGTGTCTTATGTGTGATATTCAGGCGAAGGTAGAAGAAGAGCATCAGGCTCTGATGGAGGTGACCAAGTGTAACACGGAGTGTCTCCTCAGCTTGACGATGCTCTTTGATGAGAAGAGTGAACTGGAGCATAAACTCAACGCCAGGCAGAAGAAAATTGTAGGTCTATGCATTACATTTATTTAATATGTAATATACCCGTGATTATCCAAAACTGGGATTTATGTACTGTTAATATATGCAAGTGTATGATTATGTTTGTTGAAAAAACACTGATTCAGATGAGCAGCAGGTCACAACCTTCCACAATAACTCTGCCATCTCTGTTGTGATACAAACAGAATGTAACAATAGATTTTTCTGGCCATTAGGGGATAGAAGAATTCCAAAACAAAATAACAGACAGCTCTGATATATCTCCATACAGTGATACAGTCATTTAATCCATCACTTATGTAACAGAACCAGGAGCCTACAGCCATGCTAGCTGCTCTTTGAGGCTGTACAGCGGTGCTTTGAGCTAAATGCTAACAACAGCATGTTAATACTCACAATGACAATGTTAACAATGTTCATCATCTCAGTTTAAGGTGACTGATGGGAATGCTATGAATAATATTTGGTCAACTTTGGTAACTTTGACCTGATGATGGCATTAGATGGAAAGGTCAGGGGATTCAAGTTATTACAATTCATCCTCTGGGGACCATGAATTTGGGCACCAAATATCATGGTAATCCATCCAAGAATTGTCAAAATATTTCACTAGTACCAAAAATGTCAACCTTAGGGTAGCAGTAGAGGAAAGAGTGAGCAAGTCACTAGAATACATTTTCTGGGAAATCAAAAATATGTGTACAAAACGTTGTACCAATCCATCAAGTAAATGTTGAGATATAGTGAAAAGTCAGGGGATCAGAGGAGACTTTGAGTATCTGTACAAAATGTCATGACAATTCATCTGGTAGTTACAGACATGGTTTAGTCTGGACCAAAATGGTGGACTAATAGACTGACATTCCCATCTAGAGCCACTAGCATGTCTATAAACATTGAATTGTGGAGTGTTAAGAATTTCAGCTTTTATGAAATTAATATGATCCATGTAACGGTAGAAATATTTTGTCAGTTTGATTTATATGTGTAAATATATTTTTGGCATTTTTTGACCTTTGTCAGCCAGATCAGGTGACAAAGTCCTGGGTTGGATTCACACTTAGTATGTCATGCCAGCTCATTTGCCTGCTTTCTTCTATTTTTGTGTGCATAACTGCCTTATCATATATCTGTTTATGTGTATCCAGGGCAGACAGTTGCAGGATTTCAGCAGGCGTGCAGACCAGGAGGAGATCTGGAGGCTTCAGGAGTTTGTGAAAACACAATCCCATCAGATCGAGGCTCTCAGCAGAGAGATTGACCTGCTGTCCCGTAAAGGAGGTCACGTCCTGCCAACCAGCCAGCCTCCACTCCCCCCACTCGCCCCTCTGTCCACCCCACAGACCACACCCACACCGTCAAACCAGGACCAGAGGCGTCTGTCCAAACAGCTTAAAGCACAGAAGTCACCCAGCGGGCAGGGAGCTAATTAACTGAAGACAGAGGCCAGAAAAACACATTTGGTTGCTGTATATTGGGAGAACTCTGCTCACTAATATCACTTTCTTTAGAATTATTGATATTGTTAAGATTAAAATAATCTGAATTTAAAGTCTTAAATGATGATGGTGTTTGATTTTGTTGTTACTGAAATCTGTGTCCTGTTGGAGTATGAAACCATTTGATGTTATTGACCCCATGACCTTTCCTCTAGCATTAGTTTCAGCTCAGTAATAATAGTTTCAAACTGATATTGAAAACCAAGAGGCAACACATGTGAGGATAGTAAAAGTAAAGTAATGTGATCTCTTTTATTGATTTTAGTTAAAGAAAGCCTCAAGAAAACTCTAGACTCAGGATCCTAATAACTTCACACTGATCTACCATCTACAGTACCTTTCCACTCCCCGTCCACACACACACACACACACAGCTAGCAAGAGGAAAAATTAGCAGTGTAGAATTCTGTAATTTTGAATCAGGAAACAAAAAGGAGCTTATCACACACAACCTTATCAGAGCTGAATATTTGATGACTGTAGTGTTATACATTTTATGTAGTGAGATTAATGGGTCTTTTATCCAATTAAAATCATCATGTACAGATCTCTGATCAGATTTTTGAAAATGAAACCTGTAAAATTGACACTGTAAATTGGGAATAATTAGGCTGTATGTTGCAGGTGGTATTCCAAAGCTTTACTGATTAGGGTCCATCATAGTCAGTAGTGTGTAGTACACACACACACTACGTAGTGTGTGCACATGCATAGAGGGGAGGAGGCAATTAGTATCAAGTTAGCACAAGCGTCATGAGTAGTGACAAAACAAAAAGATAAATATGAGATGATATCTAAATTCCAAACAGCTCCTCTTTCCAGAATGAAGCAGAACCTGACAAACGTTCCCTCCTCCCTCTCTGTGAAACTGTTAATATTCACAAAATATTGGAACATTTACTCTGAGTGGAAATGGTGCAGCAAGTGAACTGGTTACTAAAACGGTGCAGTATTTTTGTGTATACTTTAAATGTCAGACTGCATCCATACAGTATTTCAAGTATTTCAGTATTCTACAAAAGTCTGCCACTTCCTGGTATTCTGATTCTGACCGATCAGTAACAAATACCAATGTAAGACCAATGTTCTCAATACCCATCCCTAGTGAACACTGGACCAAACTCAAGTTAAAACATCTGTGAATATTGGACTACCTGAGAGTCTAATTCGCCACCCTTTATGTGTTGTATGTTGCTGGAGCCTTCTGCTATGTGCATGGGAAAGGTGTGTGGGGTCAGAATTCAACAACTGGCCATTAAGAGGTCCTATTGCTTTGTGATTTGGACTTGATGGATGGCCTACTTTGTCCAAGAGATGTCATAACCACTCACATTTATTTATCAACAAAGCACTTGATTGAAAATCCCCATTTTATATTCCATCTTTGATACTAAACCTATGACAGTCACCTAAAAATCAAAGCACTAATATGGTTCACTGGGTAACAAGATGATTCTCAAAACTTATCCCCTACCTGCTCTAAAGCTGCTTTACTTGAGCCTGTTATTGTTTGTCATTCTGTTTAATTAATGATTCTGCAATACAAAAAGAAGAGTTATCAGGGAAAATATTTACAATGACAATATTAACTTTGATGAAAAATTAAAATATAGGGTAATATGACACTACAAACTTCATTTATGACAGTTTAATAATGTTCAAAAGGGAAACTGGTTTCTATATCTTTTCCATGGATCGGACCTCCTCTGTAAGTCAGTAAACAAGGACTGTACAGTCTCTTCCTCTTTTAAACTACTCCCTTTTTTGGAATTTAGCAGTATCTGAAAAACCAGTCCTCCCACCTTTATACTGTCAAACTGTATGACATTCACAAACTATTCACTAAAACTTTGTCTGAGAAGTGAAATGGCGCAGCAAGGATTTAAGTTTGACAGCAAAAAACTTTGCTGTTCCATCTGCCTGGATCTAATGAAAGATCCAGTGACTATTCCCTGTGGACACAACTACTGCATGAACTGTATTAAATGCCACTGGGATGAGGATGATCAGAAGGAAATCAACAGCTGTCCTCGGTGCAGAAAGATTTTCAGACCGAAGCCTGTCCTGGTGAAAAACACCATGTTAGCAGATTTAGTGGAGGAGCTGAAGAAGACAGGACTCCAAGTTGCTCTGGCTGATCACTGCTATGTCGGACCTGAAGACGTTGCCTGTGATGTCTGCACTGGGAGAAAATTGAAAGCTCTCAAGTCCTGTCTGCAGTGTCTGGTCTCTTACTGTGAGCAACACCTCCAGCCTCACTTTGAATCTCCTGCCTTTGAAAAACACAAGCTGGTCGACCCCTCCAAGAAGCTTCAGGAGAACGTCTGCTCTCGTCACAATGAGGTGATGAAGATTTTCTGCCGCACTGATCAGCACTGTATCTGTTATCTCTGCTCCATGGATGAACATAAAGACCATGACACTGTCTTAGCTTCAGCAGAAAGGAATGAGAGACAGAGAGAACTCGGGATAAATCAGCAAAAAATCCAGCAGAGAATCCAGGACAGAGAAAAAGACGTGAAGATGCTTCAGCAGGAGGTGGAGAATATCAATTGTTCTGCTGATAAAGCAGTGTTGAACAGTGATAAGACTTTCAATGAGTTGATCCGTCTCATTGAGGAAAGAAGCTCTGATATGAAACAACAGATCAGATCCCAGCAGAAAACTGAAGTGAGTCGGGCCAAAGAGCTTCAGAAGAAGCTGCAGCAGGAGATCACTGATCTGAGGAGGAAAGATGCTGAACTGGAACAACTCTCACATTCAGAGAATCACACACAATTTCTACACATTTTCCCCTTGCTTTCAACACTCAGTGAATCTACAAAGTCACCTTGCACCAAGCTCCGTCCTTTGCGGTACTTTGAGAATGTGATGCTGGCTGTGTCAGAGGTCAGTGATAAACTACAGGACATTCTTAATGAGATGTGGCCGAAACTTTCATGGACAGTGACAGAGGTGGATGTTTTACTGCCACAAGCAGAGCCCAAGACCAGAGATGAGTTCTTACAGTTTTCATGTCCTATCACACTGGATCCAAACACAGCAAACTCACGGCTGTTATTATCTGAAGGGAACAGAAAACTAATGTATGTGAGTAAAAGACAGGCATATTCTAGTCACCCAGAGAGATTCATGAACAGATCTCAGGTCCTGAGTAGAGAGAGCCTGACTGGACGTCACTACTGGGAGGTGGAGTGGAGCGATTTTGGGGTTTTTGTGGTAGTCACATACAACGATATTAGCAGAACAGGAGATGACAGTGAATTTGGAAACAATGCCAAGTCTTGGGCATTAGAGTGTATAGGCTATAGTTATGTATTCATTCATAATAAAGTCAGAACTTATATCTCAGGCCCTCAATCATCCAGAGTAGGAGTGTACCTGGATCATAGAGCAGGTATTCTGTCCTTCTACAGCGTCTCTGACACCATGACTCTCCTCCACAGAGTACAGACCACATTCACTCAGCCGCTCTATGCTGGATTCAGGGCTAGTCATTTCTTAGGTTTCGGCTGCACAGCTGTGTTGCATGACCTTATGTAGACACAAGTTATTAGAGAGGAAATGGAAGAGAATGAGAGTTAGAGTTTCTTTAAGCAGCACGTTTCTCTTTGTTTTACCAGCTAAAGCTGGTACATTGAAAACACATTTTACAAACATCTTGTACAGCCACATAGGATAAAAACAGGGAAAATTATACACTGGGCTTTGATTTTGTTTAATTATTGTGTAGAGTTTTTACTAATTATTATGTGTTACTTTTATCACAACTGAATAGGTGATAATTTGTTGTGTTCAAAAAAGTAAAGATCAACTCATTATTCTGATAATAAATTTTTAAGTTTGTTTTTTTCAAGCTGAAAAAGTGGTTGTTTGTGTCAGTCAACAAAAAATCAGTTGGCTTCAGAGCATTTGCCTACTGTGCCTGAAATGGCCATCTTTGCATTTAAAGAAGCACATTCAGTAGAAATCTTTAAATCAAGACTGAAAACCTACCTTCAGTCACCTCATTACAGCCTACAGTAGAACATAGTCAGGTCCATCACCTTTTAACATCCATTTAACATTGATTAACATTCCATTTTTTATTATTGTAAATTGGTTGCTGTATTTTTTGTCCTATGAATTATCTTTAATTGTAAAGTGTATTGGGCCCATGCTGCATGGTGATTCTGCACTTTGAATAAAATTGATTGATTGATTGATTGATTGATTGATTGATTGATTGATTGATTGATTGATTGATTGATCGATAGATCGATAGATTGATTGTTCTTTGTCCCTGGGCAAAGTTCTAGGCTGCATGTTTCAACAGATCATCTAGTATAGTAAAGTCTTAAAAATTCTTATTAACAAGCTACAAAGCAAAGATATTCAAGTAAAAGCCAAAACAGCAGCAGCTCATCCTGCACTGAGAAAAAAACTTCAGAGGTTCATATCATCACTGAAAATAGTCCAGTCAAGTCAATTTTATTTGTATAGCCTAATTTCACAAATCACAAATTTGCCTCAGGGGGCTTCACAGTATATACAGCAATACAACATCCTCTGTCCTTAGACCCTCGATTCGACTAAGGAAAAACTCCCTAAAAAACCCTTTAACAGGGATAAAATGGAAGAAACCTCAGGAAGAAGAGCAACAGAGGAGGGATCCTTCCTCCAGGACAGACAGATGTGCAATAGATATTGTGTGTATAGAATAGACCAAGAAAACCAAATAACAGAAATACAGCACGGAAAATAGGTCAACAAAATATAATTTGTAACATAAATGTAATGTGATCAGGAGGACGTTGAGCAACTTCCAGATAAGGATCAAATGAATAAAAACTATGTAGCCTCACCTAACACAACAACAATGCTGATAACAATCAAATGGATCCTGCTGTGAAGGCCACACTCCCTAAAGACACTCTAAGTAAAAGAAACTATATTACTGACTTTAGTAAAAGAGGTCAGATTTTCTTCAGTCAAACAAGCAGGCAAAGGTTTAGAGTCCATCAACAGAGAATGGTCTAAACATTACAGCTCAACAACAATATATTAGACAGAAAAACAAGAATAAACAGAAACAGAAACTAGGAAGGTTAATCAGGTCTAAGGTGAGAACACTAACACAGGTGGTTACACTAACAGTTACCATGGGAACACTGAACCTAAGGGGACACCTGGTGGTGAAATACAGACACGACAGACGTCCAACAAACTAAACTGTCGAGAGGCTAAGAGTGGAGGCAAATAGTTAAATATTTCTTACATTTGCCTCTTGGCTGACACGCTGACATGCTGCAATTCAAAAGGATGACTTGCTTTTCAACAAAACAAAAAAGTGGGACAGGGTGCTCTCTGACTGATCAGTTGTATTCATTATAAAAGCTCTTTAGTGGAGTAGAGGCAAATCAGTAAATAATGAATAAAATCATGAAAAACAAACTATGATGTATGAGGTGAGCATGTACACAGTGTACAAGCTTACCCTTACAAGTTTAGATTATATAGAGTATGTCATGCATGTTTATTCTTACAGGGGAAACAGCAAGTCATTCCTCTCTCTCACTGGAATTATCTTCCACACTGTCACCCTCATCTCATCTGCTCCCCTGACTGCTCTCATTTCTGGTTATAATCCTATAGGACAGGAACTTATCCCTCTTTGACTTCATTGTGAAGACAATGTCACACCACAGTGATTGCTAGTTCAGTTAACAATTACCAACATTTGCTGATTATCACTACTCAAAACAAGAAGCTGATAATGATGGAAATTTGAGCAAAGTATTGGACAAATTAAATGTTGATGCACTACATGAAAAAGGGGATCGCTTAAGTTCTTGCAATTCCTCCTGAAGGGGACATGAATGTTTGTACATTTCATGGCAACCCACCCAGTAGTAGAACCATGATGTTCACCACAAATGAACTTTATGGTTCACAGTGAGATAGTTCTTAAGATATTTTGGGATATTTCACGACCACAGTGGTTGGTAGACCAACAGCCCCATAGCCAAGCCTCTAGTGTGGCTAAAAATAAAAGTAGGAAAAAAAACTACAGTTAAACAAATCGTTATTACAAAAAACAACCTTCATTTTGTGGTTCATCCTGAATCATGTTTCAGCCACAAACTGACCTTCACCAGGACATTTGTTCCAGCCTCCAGATAACATGTTCAGCTACTCAACAGTAGACCAGTTATGACAGTAAATTAAGCTGCCTTTAACTTCAGGTTTGTTTTCTGTTTGCCTGTCAACCACAGGTGGTGACAACTCAAGCTGTTATAAAAACCTGCATTTACAGTCCTTTGATATGACTTTGTTTTTCTACTTTTCGCCACCAAATAACCATTCATTTGCACAAATAACAACATCCAATACATACTTAGCTCTGCTGGAGTAATAGCCTACCCTGCCACATTACTAAAAAATCTTGTATTTGCTCATGTTGATCCTGTTTAAAATGGTCTATTTGTTTATTTAATAATTTAGTCAACAAAATGTTGATGAGTTTATCAGAGCCCATATGGAGGTCAAGTATAGCCAGCTGCTGGAAATAACAAATTACTGTAAACCTATTATAATATTAAAACAGAAAAAAACTATGAACATTTAAAGTTGAATGTTCAACATCTCTACAATAAATTCCTGAAACACTTACTTAATAATCAAAAGATATTTTATTTTACAGTTGCTGGATGCTGACATTTCAGACAAAAACATAACACATTAGTCACACCTGAATAATGCTCCTTTAAATCCCATCTGAGAGGAAAAGAAAAACAATATTAGGTTTTATAAATCTGGGATAAGGCAGAACAGAAAGACAAAGCATTAACAAAACATGGTGAACAAAAGTCAAATAGTAACTGTCCCTACATACTTTACACCCCATACCCTTCATATACAGTGTACAATATCTACAATAACACTTTGATTAGTCCAAAGGCACATCGTCCGTCAGCAGGCTCAGTCAGTGATTTTATTGAGGGAAGGAGACTCTTCATGACCACTGCATGTTCCCAGCTGTAGTTTTGCATGTTTCTATAAATCACTTAATATTTTACACCATCAGCTTTCCCTCTAGTTAACCGTTAGCTTCTGTCGCATTATGTAAAATAAGCAGATATAGCAGAATGAAATACTTGACAAATCAAGGCACAATATGTGGTCAAAAGTATCTGGACACGCAAACGTTACATCAATATGTGATAGTTGAACATGTAGCTCCAAAGCAAGAAATATCTAGACGTGACCTTGTGTTCTGGTAAACTGTGATCGACTTTGCTACTTTTGGACATTTTAAAGGTCCAGTGTGTAAGATTTAGTGGCATCTAGTGAAATGGACTTCACAGAAATTGTTAATAATATTCTATAATATTCTCTATAATACTCAAAATTGAGTTTCCCAGAGCCCAATAATGTCTTCAAATTTGTTGTTTGTTTGACCAACAGTCCAAAACCCCAAAATATTAAATTTACAATGACAGAAAACAGAGACAAGCAGTTAATCCTCTCACTCCAGAAGCTGGAACCAGAGAGTTTTTGACATTTTTGCTTAAATATTATGAGAATAATGATTATCCAAACTGTTACTGGTTCATTTTTTTGTTCGATTGAGCTCTATACCAAACTATACTAATGTTCATTTGAATGATGGATGACAGATTTCGAGCAAATCTCAAGTCTCTTTGAGTTGATTTCAAAACTAGACTGAAATGAACGGAAACAGCAGCAGCCTGGGAAAGAGCTGGGTATCGTGAAATTATTTAATACTGGTGCCAACATGATACTGTATAATTGATTGCAATTCATATCTTATGCACATAAGATAATAGCTTATGCACATAAATTGTGCATTAATTATTAACCTGTGCATAATAGATTAAAAATACATTTGGACTCCATAAATTACCAAAAGGATACCTTTTAGTACCCAAGTTTGAGGAATATAAACATTTTTCTTTGTACAAATAACTTTAACTTTTTTCTTTTTAACAAAATGAACCCGATGCTCCAAATAAACCAGGTAATTATTAAAAACTATCTGCTCAAAGAATTAATAAACAAAACTACAAATATGACCAGACAGGTTTCCGTACTTGACAGTTTTCTACACTCCATGAAGAGCTGAAAGAAGTAATCATTAAACCAATCAGTATTGATGATCAATTTAAAAAAACAAAAGATTTTTCCATGCAAAAATGCAACAAATTCTCTGGTTCGATCCTCTCAAAAGCTTTTATGTTTGACAAAACAAGACATTCTCTGGACTCTTTTTCTTTTAATTAATTGAGAGCATAACTGGCAGATTATTCAATAATGAAAGTAATCAGTTGCAGCCATAGCACTGCTCAAAGAACTTTACCTAAATAATGTAGTCACAGTTTTGTCAAAATATGATTGATGAATAAGGAAATATGCGATCAAGAATAAGTAACCAGGACAACAAATCTGACCAGACATTCAATGCCAACTTTTGGTACTTTAGTTTCTGATATTCTATCCCACAAACACTTTTCTGTTGGTACCAACAAAGTACTGATGTTCGACCCACACCTGCCTGGGAGGTAAGAAAACGGTAAGAAAGCTAAAACGAGCAGAGCAGAAGGTCGTTTTGAAGGAACTGATTGTGGTCTCCAGACTGTCCTCCCGGCTCACAGAGCGGCCAGCTCCTGCAGCAGCCTCTCCTTCTCCCGCTGCAGCTCCACGATGCTCTGCTGGTTCTGCTCCAGCCGGTCCTCCAGCCACTGCAGCAGCGGCCCGCTCACCGCCGACATCTGGCTGCACAGGTTCTTGGTGAACACGGAGCCGTTGTGGATCTTAGTGACGGGGTCCAGGTGTGCCAGGCTGTGGATCTTGCGGTAGGTGTCCTGCTCCTCCTGACACAGGATCCGCGGCAGCTCCACGGCCGACTCCAAGCACACCTTGCCGATGGCGTCGCGCGGCACTACGTGGATGGGGATCTCCACGCGCTCGTACTCGGAGCCCTTCTGAGCCTGCACGGACTGGAAACAGGTGTACAGCACGCGCCCCGTCTTCGTATTCTTGTCCTCGATGAAGCAGGAGAAGATGAGCCCGACGAAGCACTGGTCCAGCATCTGGTACATGGCCTGGGTCCGCACGTCTACGTGGGACGGCCACACGGTGATGTGAGGGTGGGAGTGGTACCAGCCGACCACCCGCATCGGTCTGCCGGTCATGTCCGCCAGCCGCTCAGCCTCCGTGGAGGCCGCTGACAGCTGCTCCGGGGAGATCTCCACCCGGTCCTTCCTCTTGTCCGAGCGGCGGAGGATGATGACGGAGTGGATGTGGACGATCCGGGCGTTCTCCACCTGTCCGATGCACAGACCCATCACCTCCTCCTTCTCCGTGCTCAGCGCGTGATTCATGCACACCAGGAAGGCGTCGGACTCCAGGTGAACTGCGCTCACTGCCATGCTTTTAGTGAAAGTAAGCTCTCTATCCCGAACCAAGACATAAACAGAAGCAGGAGCAGTGCTTCACTTCCGTGTTATGCAGTACTGCACCAAAAACAGTCCGTGTAGGCACAGACGAAAAGGTTCCGCTTATGATATAAAAAAAAGAAGTTATTTTTGTGTTCTTGGACTTTCTTGTAATGTTGTAAAATTGCACACAACATGTTTGTGTGCAATTAATTGCATGTATCATTGGTAAAACAAGTTGTTCCTGAATCGACTGTAATTCGAACATAAATAATACAGCATAAAAGGACAAATATGAATGATAAACAAAAATAAATTTAAATAACAACCCATTGCCATGGAATAATACCACAATATTATTTTAGACTTTTGCAGAATTAAGTTAATTATATTATAAGATTGTTTCATCATCATTTACAGCACTTAAACTCTTATTTTATTCATATGTTTATATGTGAAACATTTAAGTTGCTTATTCATGTCCTCATGCCTCAGTGCAACAGAAATTGTAGTCCTCTTATTAGCCAGAGCCCAGAGTGACTGGGGAACGACTCACCAAGACACTATTGATTATCATTAATGAAACGTTAAAATGTGAACAGAATTTATATTATAGAATATTGTAGCTGGTTGAGCTAATGTGAACTACTTTGTATACTGTATGTTGTAAATGCATCATATTTTATAAACAGATCCTATATTTTGTATTTAAAATATGTAAAATGTTAATCTAAGTAACAAGTAACTGCAATTATCTGATAAATGTAAAAAATGCATATTTGGCTGTATGCATGAATTCAGTGTAAGTATAAAGTAAATAAAATGAAAGTGCTTAAGTAAAACTGCACTTTAACCTGTACTCATGACTTTCAGGCAGTCAGATGCTTTCAGTTGAAATATCTTAATGAATTTTTTATAGTACAATACATAGTGAACATCATGGTCATTGAAGCAAAACTGAGGATCTCAGTTTATTGGCAAAGTGCTTTTCATGACAATTGTATACAATGATCACAATCCAGGTTTCTATAAAAACAAAATCACAAAAATATTACTTCAATCTAAAATGAAAGTGCAAATGTTCACATGAAATAAAGGAACACTATATGTAAGAGTAGACAATTGAACATGTTAAATTATTTACAGATTCAAAGCAATAATGTGCAACTGTAAAAAGATTTATTTATAAAAAAATATCATCATATAGGAAGTGCACTGTGGTTTTACCCAGCTGTAACTTCATTTCTGGTGCAAAATTTGTACCTGAAGATAAAACATTTGGAATGTAGTAATACAAGAGTTCAATGTGAAGAAAAGACAGCAACTCTAAACCATAATTGTTGGAGTATAGTGAGTTCCTTGGAATAATTCTCAGGAGTTTCAACATTCTGGAAATGTTACTCACACTGCATTTCACAAGCACACATGACTGAGAAAGACCGTGACTAAGACACTTTCAACACTTTCATTACTAAGAACTCACTTTTTTGGCATCCCTTAAAGGAAGAATCCAAACATTGCAAAACTGCACTGGAATTGCAATACTTCAAAGCCAAAACCATAATAATGTCTTACTATAGTTTCTGAATCAAATGATAATACACATAGTCAGATCAAATCAAAAAGAAAAAGCAATACTTGTTAAATCATTAATCACTGACTCATGAAGAGAGTTTAATCTCTGTGAAGCCACTGACTCACACCCCCACTCAATGCCTCTTAACTTCTTTCTACTCAAGCTTACAGAGCTCAGCAGCAGATCCATTATCATCCGAACCAAAAATACCAAGTCCCTGATAGAGCGGCTGACAGAATGTGGTCTGGACTCTGTGGAGGAGAGTCATGGTGTCAGAGATGCTGTAGAAGGACAGAATACCTGCTCTGTGATCCAGGTACACTCCAACTCTGGATGATTGAGGGCCTGAGATATAAGTTGTAACGCCATTATGTCTGAATTCATAACGTTTGTCGAAACACTCCAAGGCCCAAGACCTGTCATCATTTCCAAATCCACTTTCATATCCTGTTCTGCTAATATTCTTGTATGCAACTGCCACTGAAACTTCATATCTGCTCCTCTCCACCTCCCAGTAACAACATCCACTCAGACTCTCTCTACCCAGGACCTGAAACATGTCAGTAAATCTGTCTTGATGACTAGAACATAGCTGTTTTTGTTTAGCTACCGTAGCTTTTCTGTTCTCATCTGATAATAACAACCGGGCATTTGCTGTATTTGGATCCAGTGTGCTTTGGTGTGTGTATTGTAAAAATTCAGCTCTGGTCTTAGGCTCTTCTTGTGGCAGTAAAATATCACCCTCAGTCACTACTTGTGAGATTTTGGTCCATACCTCACCAAGAATTTCCTGTAGTTTATCTCTGACCACAGACACAGCTTCTGTCACACCTTCAAAGTACCTCTGAGGACGGATTTTGATGCTGGGTGAGTCTGTATATTCACTAAGTTGGGACAACGAGGAGTAATTGTGTAGGAATAGAGAGTGGTCCTCTGTGTGCGAGAGCTGCTCCAGAGCTTTATCTTTCCTTCTCAGCTCGACAATCTCCTGCTGCAGCTTCTCCTGAAGCTCTTTTGCCCGACTGACCTCAGTTTTCTGCTTGGATCTGATCTGCTGCTTCACATCAGAGCTTCTATTCTTGATAAGACGGACCAGCTCAATGAAGATCTTCTCGCTGTTACTCATTGCTCTATCAGCAGTGCGATTAATGGTTTCCAGCTCCTGCTGAAGCATCTTCACATCTTTTTCTCTGTCCTGGATTCTCTGCTGGATTTTTTGTCGACTCGTTCCAAGCTCTCCCTGCCTCTTAGTCCTTTCCTCTGAAGCTAAGACAGTGTCATGGCCTTCATGTTCATCCATGCAGCAAACACAACAGATACATTTTTGATCAGTACGGCAGAAAATCTTCATAATTTTACCATGATGAGAGCAGATGTTCTCATGAAGCTTCTTGGAGGGGTCGACCAGCTTGTGTTTTTCAAAGGCAGGAGATTCATAGTGAGGCTGGAGGTGTTGCTCACAGTAAGAGACCAGACACTGCAGACAGGACTTGAGAGCTTTCAGTTTTCTGCCGGTGCAGACATCACAGGCAACGTCTTCAGGTCCGGCATAACAGTGATCAGGTGGAGCAGCTTGGAGTTCTATCTTCTTCACTTCCTCCACTAAATCTGCTAACATGGTGTTTTTCACCAGGACAGGCTTTGGTCTGAAGATTTGTCTGCACTGAGGACAGCTGCGGATTTTCTTCTGATGCTCTTCAAGCCAGTGGCTTTTAATACAGTTCATACAATAGCTGTGTCCACAGGGAATAGTCACTGGATCCTTCAGTAGATCCAAACAGATCGAACAGGAGAGTTTTTTCTGGTCAAGCAGGTTTTGTTGGTGCGCCATTTCACCGCTCAGAGACAGTGAATGCGAAATAGTTTCACTTTCACATGCATGATGAGCACTGAGAACTGATAGTCCAAACCAAAGCTTTGTTCCCTTTCGTTATATATGCTTGCTGATCTGCAATGAATGGGGCTTCACTTTACAACATAACAGTTACTCCCATCTATACACTGACAGATCTGCTGAAGTAAAAGGAGGCAGGAAACATTTGGACTGAATGGGACTGACTGTGTTGGAAAGCAGGAAATAGAGGGAGGGTTTATTGCACTTGAAATCATTCCAGGAAGAGGAGTGGTTTCAATGAGTCAGCGTGTTTATAGCCCTAGTAAAAAACCTTCTGCTTTAAGTACACAATTAAAACTGCCCATGCAGAGATATAAAATAACGTTATAGGGTGATATACCGACACAATCTGATAAACATTTAATACAGTTTGTTCTGACTGGAGAAACTGTGTTACGTAACTCAGTTCAAGTTCCCTGCAATTGCCTCATCAGCCCAGCGGAGCCTTGTTATGTCAACCTTTAGTGGAGACACTGACAATGTAATAATTACTTACAATTTAACAAAATGTGTTCCACACACTCCTATTTGGTCAATAATGATCAGTGTCTTGACATGCTTATATAAAAAGTGTTATGAATATTTGTAATAGGAAACACCAGTACTGGTATGATGTATGTTTTGAAGTTGGTAAAACAGATATTATGGTTTATGTATACTAGATCTATAGCAGGGTACAATGGAATAACTCAGTTGTTCCTGAAAAAATCAGTTAACCCTTTTATACTCATAGTCCATTAAAATGTTTCTGTAGTGTTTTTGCTTTTGTAAATGATTCACTCAGTAGAGTACAAATGACTGTTACACTGGATTCTTATTAGCCAATCAGAGAGCACTATATGCCAGTTTGTTTTTTCTGTTTTATGAAAGTCCTATGAACCAAAGAACAAATGTAAGGGTTATTTTCCATGATTTGTCCCTGTCCTGAACTCTCTACAGTTTTCTTTGGTTGGGCTTCGTTATCATGTCTGTGTTTCACCTCAAGGTGTCGCCCTTGGCTTAGTTTTTATTAGCTGCCAGTTATTGTTTTAATCTCTTTAATTTCCTCAGTTTGTTTAAATCATTTTTTTTTTTAGCTCAGTTTCTGTTATGTGTCCTGTTGTTGACGTGGGTTTTTACTTTAATTATATTATTCATTTATTTTAACAGAGTATTTTATTCACTTGTTAGACAAAGATAGGCAAAAAGGATATTAGATGGCATAACATTAGAGCTAAACTGACATTCCAACATCAACACCTGCTTACACAACCTAAAGCTAACATTAGCATAACTGTGGTTCTGGAGGTCCAGTATCAGCTAAAAGGGTCGTGGTTACTCACAAACTTATTAAAATCAGAATCTTTAACCTTTTGTTTTGTTAATGTGGCAAAATAGATCATAAGGCCACCCATGACTGATCACATTTCTTTGGGGACTGGTGACTCCCCTAAAATCACCTAATGCAGAGGAAAAGGTTGCTCTGGAAAGCCTTGCTTGACCCTGTGCCTTCTGCTGCATTTATGCCTCAACTATTGGATGGATTATAATTTGGCACAGACACTCATGTCCCCGTCAGGATGAATTGAAATAACTTCTGACTTTTCATCTAACGCAATCATCAGGTCAAATCAAGTTTAATTTGTCTAATACTTTGATTTATGACCAAATAACTGCAGTCCCAGCTGTACTTTGTGTTAAATGCTGATTAGTAAATACTAGTATGCTACCATGGTAACCACAGATGATGAAGATGGTAAATGTTATACTGCTAAATATCAGAATGTTAGCACTGTCTTTGTGATCATGCTGATGTTAGCATTTTGCTAAAGGCAAGGCATCCTCACAGAGCTGCTTGCTGTCTGTATAATATTACATGAGTGATGACGTGGCTGTTTTTTTCTTTTAATACCATCCCTCTGAAAGATATTTACTTTCACAGCACCATAGGCAGGCATAGGAGTACCCTGCAAATGCATCAGCCTTCTATTGGCTGTTCCCTTGTCCCTCTCGATTTTTCAAAGTTCAACCAAATCCAAAGGATGTTTCTCTACCTCTCTGTACTCTTCTCATCTACATGTGTATTTTTCCAGGTCTTCTTTCCCTTGCTACTTTCTCTGATTCTGATTTCATGTGAGGCCCTGATAGGAGAGTCTTTATGTTTACTCACTAATTAGACCAAAGACACATGACATGCTGAATCCAATTTCATGTCTCCATAGCAACAGGTTGGTAAAACTTTGATCCTGAACACGGCTTGAGACCAGCACATGCATGATCACACACATAAACAGACACACATTCAAATATGAATTTACTGAAAGATACACACACACACATACACACACATGCAAACATACACACACGTGCATAGAAACACATATGCACAGCACAAACCTACACATACAGCACACACCATGTCAACTAGTCACTATTAGCCTGCTAAAAAGATGTGTGTGTGTGTGTGTGTATGTGTATTCAAGAGTAGAGCATTTGCTTTGGCACTTCAAGTGTTTGCAGAGGCGCGTGGTATCCATGACGACTGAGATGCAGCCAATAAGATTTGATTGAAAGATTAACTGGAGCTCAGTCAGTAAGTAAGGTTTAAAAATTAAAAGCATCACACGATCGTGAACGAAAACAGTCAGTTTCTGTGGTTTTCATACAACACATTTAGACACTAACACAAATGCTTTATAGGAATATAGCTGGTGTTACTATTTTATTTATTTGTCAGCAAAATCTAACTGTGTTAGTCCATCTCTCAATACTTTCTGATGTTTTTACTCTATCTTTGGTGCCTACTCCCATTTCCATGGGTTCCTGAAGGTGTCAAGTTTTTAGCAAACATTACTCAAATTGGAGGAAATTGGCTTTGTCTGGGACTATTTTCAGCAGCGGATTAATACACATTTGGTGCTTTATTTCCAGCAGCAGGACAGGTAGTGTGGCTCATTGAGGTTTTTAATGGTCTTTGGACAGGAAAGGAGCTCTATGGCACAGAGGAATAAGTTATATAAGGCTTTGGATACACAATCAATATTTTGTTGGTTTTGTTTTTTTTTTTTGTTGTTGTTGTCAGTATGAAAAGTATAGTATATCACCATGAGACAAGGCTTACTCTTACTCTTTAATACACTTAGAGCTACTTTGATAAATTGTGTAAAAGCTACATCAGTTTGCACTGAGGTTTTATGTTGTAATTTTGCTAGTCTTGAACTCTCTGCTACTTTGCACTGACTGTAAATCTGTCATTCTGTACTTACTTTGTGGTGATACTACTTTGCAGCTACTCATTGTATAGTGTATACCATTTCTCTTCTTTTTGATTCTACTATTGCTTACAGTATGTCTACTCGGTACACATTTACTGCATGTCTGTCTGTCCAGAGGGGTCCTGGGATTTCTCAAATTTTTTTCAGTTAAAGATTTTTTTCCTTATCTAAATCAATTTTTGGAAGTGTTCCTCGCTGTATAGTTTGAGAAAATTACTTAGACAAAATTTGCACTATGAAAATAAACTTTTTGTATTTGTCATGCCATTTTATAATCTTAAAGTATACAACTCAGTAATTTACATGGTCTTTTTACTTTTTAACAATATTGGGCAAGCACCGTTCCCCATCATGTTTTTATATGTTGTACTGTGTAACACACACCACCTTATGTTTTTAATTTTATTAAAGTGTTATGGCGGTCATTTTTTTTTTGCAGAAAAAGAACTGATGCAAGAAATCAATGTTATTTTGCTAAAAACAAAGGGAGTTACAGTTAATGGCAGCCTAGGGCCTTTACAGGAAGTTGAGGAAAGTGTATAGTAACTGCTGAGTTTGTCACTGATGTGTTAGTTTGCTTTTATGCAAATAATAATAGGAAATTGTTCATACACTAAAAACACATCTTGGCCACCAGTGTGCTTCACAAAATATAACCTGTCAAAATGGGTTCAATGTTTTTTTTTTCTTGTTACAGTGTTAATATCAGACACTGACAGGAAATGAGCATGGACTGAGTAAGCTGTTTCCTAGCAACCTATATTTTTGATGAAGGGGTCTTTGGACCATGTTGCACAAATTTGGATTTGTCTTTAAATTTTCATTGTTGTCCTACTTTGTCTTGATGTAAACTTTCTGCATCATTGCACAGCTGAGTTGCATTTAAACATCAGTTTGGTGAACAGTTTTATATTTCCTGATATTATAAAGGATAGATTCTCTTACACTGTTGATTACTCAGTGCATTGAGTTTTAAAATGTTCATACTTATGTTTTTAATCAGATGATTAGATTTTCTGTGAAAATAACTTTTCTTTTTAGTCATAAAAAATATCAGTACACTAATTGTGTTTCCACCTGTTGAACATTTAGGCCAAAGTGAATGAGGAAGTAAACCGAGGGCGTTAGGACCCGAGGGCTCACATTTTTTCAGGTTTGATAAATGTGTAGCCGCCGTACACATAATGCTGCCTTCACATTCTGCAGGAATGATCAGTTTTACATTTTTTTATGCATAGTCCATTCTAATTTTGGTAAAATGTAAATTTTTAATAAATTAGTCAAGGCTATTTCTATGCTCACTGTCTGTTTACAGTAAAAAATATAGTAGTTTTAGATATGTTTCCTGAATGTGTCATTGTGCAAAATGTCAAATGTTGTGTTTCTTACTCTGTTATTCATAGCTTCAATTTGGCCGCAAAGTTCCCAAAGTTGTGTTTCTCAAAACACAACGACATTTCACAAAACACAACAACATTTCACGAAGTGGAAAAGGTAGGGACAACAATTCAAAACCCAAGTCAATCCATAGTTTAATCAAGATTGGTCAGTGATATATAGATGTGCTGACTGGTCATGAATGTATAGTGGGACACTGGAAGATAGCATTTCTAGTTAGTAGTGTTTTGTGAAATGTCATTGTGTTTTCTGATATGTTGTTGTGTTTTGACCCTCAGGGCCACTGTACGATTCAGTGTATGCACCTTAAAGATGTCCAAGATCTTTATGGGTTGTGAAGAGTCTGCAACTCTTGGTCTTATCAAACTCTTAAAAAACATACTGGATAAATTCAAAAGTCAATGGTGGTCATGCCAAAAACACATCTGCTTGGCCAAATGAAAGCATCAGTTATGTGCCGTTCATTTTAATCTTATGTTAATAATGTGGTGTTTGAATTTCTAGAATAAAATCTCAGCCACAAAAAACAACAATTATAAAATGACTTTATTTACAAATATACAAAAATGTACAGCAAATTTACAGTCAAGAAAAGTAGAGCCCAGGATGGACTACATAGTTCTTCCCCAGAAGTGTAAAATTAAACAAGTAAGGAAGAAAGCGAATAAGCGAAGCCTATTTCTCAAAATGTTGAACTATTCATTTAAGTTAACTGCATTCTTTTTGTCATTTAAATGTTTTAATTTTTTTTTCTTAAACACCCTGCATCATTACAGTACAAAACATACCTTCCATGTGGTAGTCTTCAGGTAACAAAGTACACAATCACAGACGGAACAAAAATGAAAAATGAAAGCAAACGCACAGACAGCACAGCATGATAGGCCAAAGCATCTCCCCTCCCCACAACACACAACACCCCACATGAGATACATTAAAGCTTTCTATTACATATTGTTATCTAGTGATCCCAACACCTAATACATCCAGGAAGCTACCCCACATTTCAGTTTGGCTAGCATTAACTCGTATCAGAGACGAGGCAAGCTCGACAAGGGCTGGTCCAACCACTCCTCAATTGCCCCAACCACTTGTGTCCAAAATGGGGAAACCAATTCAACCACATGAGGTGCCGAAGGTACCCATAGAACTCTTACATTTCCAGCATCCATTGCTTTGAAAAAGACCAAGCTTTTTAAGTCTGACTGGAGTCCAATATTATCTATGAATTATTTTATAATGTATACATTTTCTCTTACTCTCCCTTACTGGCCAACCCATGTTATGGACATTATTCTCCCAAACCTCTTGTTCAAGCTCAGTGTCCAGGTCCCTTTGCCTTACTATCCTCAGACTCTCACTTTTACCATACAGAGCATTTGCTGCCATTTTGTAAAATACAGAGGATGATTGTACAATATTGGGAAGCTTTAGACACCATTGCAATACACTTTCCTCCTGTCCTGTATTAAAACCCAAGTTAACTGCATTCTTGAAAAGCATGATGTTGATTAGACTACAAAGGGAATAAATCTATAAGGTCAGAAAACTTGTCATTTAGATGTAAGGGGACTGAATTTACCAATGAACATTGGTTAGTGAAAACCACTGTTGAAAAAGCTGACCAGCCAATAAGATATTCCAACCAGTTCCGGAGAAACAAGGACCTATTTTTTCTTACTGCCTAATGATTGTTCCAAATTTAAAGATTCCCTCCAGACATATACTAAGACAATAAAATAGCTACACTGCTTTGCACAATATGTGTGTCTGATATGGTTTTTCCACAAAAATGTATAATGACCACTTTAAAATCCTGAAAATGAGATCTACTTTTTCTCCCTCATTAAAAACTCCAGAATCTATGGAATAATAGGCCTATATTTTTTATGTTTCAAAAGTTTAACAGCTGGACACAAGATGTCTCCTACTTCTTTTTAAAGTCAATTCTCAGTGTTTGTGCACTGGAGGCTTCAAGTTTCCACATCACACTTGTGTAAGCTGAACATAGTTTGAGTGTAGGGGGACTTTAACATTCATGCCGGGGAAAAAGTTTGTAGTTTGCTTGTAATCATCTCTACCCTACTGCCATATGGTAAAGTCGTAAAACGCCTTAAAAAATAATAATAAAAGGAAGCACATGGAAAGTGAGAAATCCGAGTTTCCAAGTAGTACTTGAAGGCGGCGGGAGCGTCAAACCTCCACCCCTCGAGGAAGCCGAGCGACATCCATCAGACTCTCTGTCGTAGGTACAGTCGAGCCCTCCTCAGGCTGCACCCCAGCAAACACCCCGCCGGGCCGCCGCGCTGAGCTCAGAGCAGGGCTGCTGATCTCTGCGCGGATTTTCCTCTCGATCGGGACTGTGGGAGAGATGCGACGTCTCGGAGGAGGAGGAGGAGACCAACTGGCCAGGCAGCAGCAGCAGCAGCAGCAGCAACAGCAGACACCTGAGAGCAAGATCTGAGTTTGTTTCCATAACGTCACAGAAAGGTAAGTGCCTCAGAGAAAAAAAAGGGAAGAGATGTTTCAAGAGCATCCCTTTAGGCTCGGGTAGTGTGTGATGATGATGCGGGTTTTGTTTGTTGTTGTTTATTGGTGCGTTTCCGTGTTATTTGTCGTTTCCAGCATCAGTAGAAAGCAGGCAGCGGCAGGCTATGAGTCATAGCCCGGCGCAGGGCTGCTGGAGGATCTAGTGAGGAGAGAAGTGTCCGCAGCCTCCAAACCCACAGTCCTTTATCAGCCGCTGCACATGCAAAGCGCCGCGCGTCCCTGCTCTGTAGGCAAATGACTGCCTACTCTGCGTATGTGTTTGTGTGAGTGTGTGTGTGCGTGTGTGTGTTTGTGTGGGGACGTGATCTGTCATGCATGTGGTTCTCTAGGGTTTGCGCACATTTTGTTTGTAGTTGCAGTGTGATATCCACAGGAGTTCACAAGAAACTAAATGTAAAGCATTCCATTAACATTAATAGAATGTAATTTCTGAGGCTCATACACCAAAATATTATTCATGTACTTTTGTCTAGGCTACTTTTGCTCTGGGGATGTGCAATGAAGGGAAATCTTAAAGCTACAGCATACAGTGATATTCCATAGTTTGTCTCCAACTTTGCAGTTTGGGGAACATGACAGTGACCCCGTGCACAAAGCCAGCTCTGTAAGGAAACGGTTTTCCCAACTTATCATGGAAGATCTTGACTGACCCCATCCAACAACTTTTGGATGGACTGGAACACTGATGTGAGCCAGTTCTTATCCAGCTCGTCAGTAGCTGACCCATCTAATGCTCTTGAGGCTAAATGAGAGCAAGTCCCTGCAGCCAGGTGCTAAAATCAGATGTAAAGCCTGAAACCAGAAGAATGGAAGCTGTTACAGCAGCAGCTTAATGTCTGTGGTTTTGGAATGACATGTTCCACAATCACACATACACACACATAGTGTATAGGAATGTACTTTATTTTGGTGTCCACATACTTTTAGTCATGTATTTATACAGTATTTCTTGTTTTTTTAATAGTCTGGATTAAATGTTAAAATTGTAATGCAAGACACTGAAAAAATGACTTTGACCAACAAAATAAATGTTTAATTCTTGTAAGAAGAGCTACATGTGAAAAATTGTGACCAATATAAACTCAATCAAGTCTTGTTCCTCAGTGTACAAACAGGAGTCTTCTGCAGGTTTATGTTATGGCTTTCTTTCTGAGAAGTCTATTTTTCTGTCAGTATGCCATTGCGGATGGTTCTACTATGATACCCATGAGCCTCTGCTGCAGTTGCTATGGAGAAGAAGCCTGTCAGAGGCATAAATTCAAAACACTTGGGGCCACGGTTATTGAATTCATCCCTAACTGATCCGGAACCCACAAATGAACTGATGTAAACTAGTGTAATCCTTAGCTTCGACTTGCTGTTATTGGAGCGCGACTGGATGTTTCTTGGCAAAATGCACCTTGGGAGATGTAGTTAACATCTTCTCCTTCTTTTTAATCAAAGAACCAGATATTTATTTCCTTACACAGCCGTTCATCTCTTGCACTGATGATCTTGCATCGGGGGAGTTTGATGTCCATCCAAGCCCTGAAGTGCTCGAACTGTTAGTTTTCCTTTAACTAGAGTTAGTGGCAGTCACAATTTGTGGTGAGTAATTTGCTAATGTGCACGATTTTTCATCTTCTGTTACAAATCAAAAACCAGGACTTTTCTGCACTGGTTGCTTGTTTTAAATTCACTGTAAAATGGTCAGTGAGGTGACTTCCTGTTTCCCTGAATGTGGGCTGATATTTCAGAAACACACATGCACAAGAAGCTCCCCTGCCACCGTGACAATAATGTGTATCTCTCCGCATCCCATAGGCAGACTCAAGGTATTTGTTGACTCATAAATCAGTTTGTAAACAAAGATGGAGGGAGCAGGGGTAATTAGTGGAAGCAGCCTTTATTGGTTTGGTAATGCAGTCGGTGTCCCCTGAGCTGCTGGCAGCTTTATTGTTTCACGTCTCTGGTATCAACCCAAGTGGATTCATCACTGATGGGCTCATAATGGAAATTACAGATTACATTCAGCTCGTGGGGTAATTATCTCTGCTGGTGTTAATATACACTGAAGGCCCCTGCTTTCTCCAAATCACTATTCATTTATTAAAGTTTCATAAAAAGATAAATTAATCAGCAACATTTGCACATTGTCGTTCAAAGTGGAATCGTGACTGCAGCAGACGAGTGTTTACTACTCTCCTGCTCTGCCTGATGTTGCGTTCAAGTCCTGCCGGGTTTACCGTAAATACAAACTTCTTCCATAGAGACATCAGCCTCTCAGTTGTGCTGCTCTCCAAGTTTTTTGTCTCGTTAAAAGCAAAGAAATGTGGACTTGTGACTCTTAAGCCCCTTTCAGACATGCACCCCTTAACATGTTGTTCTCATGTCTGCTCACTTTTATATAAACGTCACGACGGCAATCGTACTAGCTCGGATCTGGTAACGTTTTCATCTCACTTTCAACATGGCAATAGTCTGAAATGAATGCTGTCAGATTAACGTGAAGGCTGCACAAAGTAAAACATGCAGAGAGAGAGAGAGAGAAATGCATGTCATTTCGCCTACCTCATCGCTGTAATGAATGTAATATTTCAATCATCATTTCTTATGCTCAAAATCTGTTTAATGAAGTAGGAAAAAGCCAATTTGAATTTTCTCATATCAGAATACAGTACAGTGTCACATCATAGGGTCTACTTTTCAAAATAATGTCAAATAGGTCATCCATGCCAACTGATGAAAAATGAGCAGGTGAGCAAATAGAAATGAGGCCTAAATGAGAAAAGCAACTTCATCTCCTGTCATTCCGGTCAGACTTTATAAATGTAAATGATGTAACCGATGTGAAAATGTGTTGTTAGATTCACCAAGAGAAACACACTCACGATGGTCACTGTTTAAGAGTTTAACAGCAAAACAAATTTTGAAATCTATCAGTGATGCAGCCTGAGAACAAACAAACAAAAAGTGTCTCTCTCTCTGATTCTTATCATATGAGCATTGTCTCTTTCCGTAAACATCCTGTCATGTCTGAATAAAGCTGTTAAGTACATTAAAGGATACGTTCACAATTTTTCAAGTTTTAAAACAATAATCAGAAGCCCAAATGAACATTGACACGTTTTTCTTCCTTCTAATCATACTGACCATTAGAAGATCCTGTCATAATGCACTTACAATGTAAGTGATGAGGGACAAAGTCCACTGTCCTCCTTCTGTGCAAAAATGTATTTAAACATCTATCTTAAGCTGATATGAAGCTTCAGTGTCCAAATTATTCAAATTCATTAGATATCTTACAAAGACTTTTTAGTTCCAACTTCCTTCTTTTAGTTATGATCCTTCCACTGCAGCTCAACAGGGAAACACTGTCCAGGGAAAGATAAAGAGGTAATTCTGTACTAAAAAGACAGTCACTTTGGAAGATATACACTTCATTTGACTAATGCTGCTCATATTAGCTTCGTTTTAATACATTTTTGCACAAAAAGATGACTGTGGATTTTGGCCTCCATCACTTAAATTTAAGGCTCATTAGGATGGGATCTCTTAATGGTCAGTATGAACAGAAAGAATGATTACAGCAAGCACAACCTCTAATGTTCATAAGGGTAGCTGACTGTTGTTATAAGACAGACTTTGAAAAATTGTGAACCTATCCTTTAATGTTAAGTAACCTACATCTGAAAAAGCCATCACTTTAACTAATAGATGAAGCCAGTGATGTAACGTATTTCATGTCTGTGAAGCTGTGAGCGGTTCAACCAAAGAGGGATTTTTCCATCCCAGACTGTTTCATTAAAACAGTCCTGAAGTGGTAAAATGATCCAGTCTTTCACAGTAGACAAGCATGGTTTTGATGAATAATAATTTTGTGCAGCAGAAATGTTTTTTTTCTGAACTTGTTACCCCTCAGGTTTATCTTCTGACCCCCAGGTTGGGAAACAATGCCGTAGTGGTGATTCACATTTCTCCGTCTGTCACTTCATCTTCCCACAGAGGACTCTACATGTTCAGCCCTGTAGACCTTTCATGCCATTGTCATTTAGTCTCCATGAGGTGCGTTTCCATGGTAATGTTTGAAAATCCAGTCATAGTATTTCTTTCAGTAGTTGAGGTTTATCCAGAGAGAATTACAGCTCAGAGAATTCATGTTAGGTGTTTTGCTGTGATGCTTCTCTGTGACCTTTTGGCTCTGGGACGGCCTCCCTATAACCAGCGTGCCCTTTTCTTCTTGCTCACTGTCTTTCCCTGTCTCTCTCTCTCCTCCCCCTGCTGCTCACCTACAGTGTATTGACCAGAAACAGCAGGATTCAGCCTTCCTAAGATGATTAATGAATAGATAAGATTTCCATCTGATAGAGGACCTGACTGCAGTTACACACCTCTCCAAGTCAAGCGTGGTGTGTGTGCTTTTCCTGAGAGGATTGTATGCTGGCAGAATTAATCCATAGTGATAGAAAGGTTTCTTGGCAGAAATAATCAGGTTGGTTGAGTTAAAGCTTTATAGTCAGTTGGAGCCAAAGAACTTTTTTTCCCCACTGAGCTAATTTGTGAATCTGAGCTGGAATGAATAAATGCTGGTCAATATAAACTCACACCTTTGTTGGTTGTGTTGCCCTGACTGTCACCTGCTTTTTATACCCCATAATACAGATCCTCCAGAGTCTTGTAAAATTGTATTTTTCAATCATGTGCAAACAAAATATGATGTTGTCTGCCCAAGATATTATCTTGTGGCAACAAAAAACATTTACTATAAATTCATTCTGCACCATGCGGTTTGCCCACTTCAGATGCTCAGAGCCACCTCAAAAACTTTTATTTTTATTTTAGAATTTCAAACAATGACAATCATGCTGCTCTAGCATAAGAAACACCAGACAAAGAATATGCTATGCTAAGTGAAGGGCTACACAGATTTACACCAAGTCATTCACAAGTCATTGTATGATCTAGAAATATGTATAGTTCAGGATGTTTATGAAATGCCAAAAATGTCTTCAAAGTAAGCTAAGCTGGATCCTGAGTGCTTAGTACACAGACGGTAATTATATATTATATCTGTCAATTTTCATAATTGATTAATTGTTGAAGTCATTTTTCAAGCTAAATAATCCCCCAAAGTTGTCCCACGGTTACTACCGTTACTACAGTGGGGCTCTGTTTGAAGGGCAGCTCTCCAGCTGAATGAGCTGCTTTTGTTGAAACTGCTAGTTTGGCATAAGTGGCAACTACCACAGCATGAGGTTGAAGCCAATGCAGAAGTACTTTAAAGTGCCACTAGATGCTGGCTCCAAAGAATCCCTGGCTCCAGTTGACCCCCATTCAAAAAGCATCAACTTCTTTCCAGAAATACTAAGTCAGTCATTTTTTTTCAATGAGTCATTACGGTCTAAGCCGCTTTATTCAGGCCCTCTAATATGTGTGCTGGTGGTCATTTTGGAAATTAGTGCTCTGTTAATAAGATTTGAAGACTTATAGGAGGCTTTGACAGCGGTGATTGACAGTTCGCCCACCTGTTGTTCTCCCCGGCTCCAGGATTCGCACTGAGTCAGACTATTGCTGCAATATTTCAGCAAGTTTATTGTTACTTATGGTACTTGCCCTGTTAGCATAATTTAGCTCAGGCAGCTAATGTTAGCCATTAGGGTGCAGCGCTCGGTGTTCCCAGTAAGCTAGCGTTAGATTGGGTCTGAGGTAGCAGGGCGTGTTTCCAGAGCGTGAAAAGCGCCAACCATAAGCTGCAACTCTGGGTTTTAAACTGGCTCCAATGCAAACCAATGGATGATGTCACACCTCGCTACATCCATCATTATATACAGTCTTTGGTTTGGCATTAGCATGAACCTCTGGACTAGCCAGCTAAATTGCACAGCCACCAGAAAACTCAGTGGGAATTTTCAGACTCTTACTTTATATTGATGGAGTCACAGACACGTACCAAGTGATTACTCAGCCTGGAGAGTTAGCTGGCTTTTATTTCTGAGGACATTGGAAGAGGAGCACTTGTTTATTCCACTCACACCTGTAACTCCATCTCATTAACCAGACAGAGGCACCACCTAGTTATGCTACCTGGTGCTACACTCAAACCACATTTTCTGACAGTTGACACCAAGCATCCCTCATCTTCTCTGTCTAATTAATTGACAATTGAAATAACCTGTCACCTGTTGTACTGTGGATGAGTGATCACCTGTTACAGCTGGACATGTCAGATCCATCGATGGCAGGTTATTATTTGAACTGAATCACCATGAAACTTGGTGTTGTTCGCTCTTCTCTGTGTTGACTGACAGAACCCAAAGGCTTTTTTTTTTTACAACAGTTTCACAAAATTTTGACTGGCTCAAATACAACACACTGTGCTCCTTATATTATCTGACAATTGTCAACACATTATGCTGTGTGTACTACTGATGCAGTTAATTTAAAGTAATCAATGACTATTTTGATTATGTATTATTTTATTATTTAACTTAATCGTTTTTGATTCCAGCATCTCTGTCAATTGGATGGATAATTTTAACTTACTGTTAAAATACAACAAAATAATGAATTTTAAAAACATCAGTGTTGACACTGTTAACTTGTCATGACCATATGAAAATTAATAATTAATAGTGGCAGTCAAATTTATAACCAGTACAATCATGTGTATTGCTTTAAGCTCTCTGTAGTGTTTGTAGTTGTCCTTTAGTTCAAGGATGTAGTTGCTGTGACACATTCGGGTTAATGATTTGATCACAAGTGTGTCGCTCAGTTCAGCCAGTCAGTCTGTATAATTTACAGCTGGATAAACAGTAGAAGTGGTGAGGCAGAGAGAGGATTTTAAAGCCTCGAGATGACAAAGACAGACAATCATACACACACACACACACAGATTCTAGTCTAACACATAGTCAAGAATCAAACATAAAGTATCCAACTGTTGAACAAATTGAGCTCGAACAACTTACTGTAGCAGAAGAACCAGAAAAGACTGTCCTCATTAGAAGAAGGAAAACTTTGTACGTTTTTTTAAATGCAAACATACATAAATCAAGTGATGTTACTGAAGTGACCTCTTGTGGTCGTGTGAATAATTACTGTCTCTCAGGTGCAAAGAAGGAATTAGCTGCTAGCTTGTCAATTCTACAATGTAGTTTAATATTAAGCTATGTGGGTTGTGTCCAAATTAATTTGAATAAATTGCGTGTTAGTTCTCATTCTTGATTTATTTGAAAAGTGCGATTACTGTGACATTGTTGTAACAGCACAAAACCAGGAGACTGATGTTCAGCTCTTGTCTACCAACAGTCACCAGTGGCGTCTTTTAACCATGTCCACGATTTTTCCTTAACCATAACCAAGTAGTTTTTGTGCACAAGCTTGGGACAAACTTTAAGGCTAGGTTAAACCTGGACAAACCAAACACAAACATTGTTTCCACTTACTTGCACAGATTTTTGAGTCTTTCACAACCAGAAATGGGCATAAACATTATGACTGAATAATTACAATAGACAACAGACTGAGTGACTTGTGAGTAACAACTGGAGTTCTGGTGGTAGACAACCCTGCAAATTCAGCAAGAATAGCAATTGTCAAGTGTTCTTGTACCAAAACAAACAGCAACCAGCTGCTTGTACTGTGTATATGCAGGGAAATTTGCACTGAAAAAGCAAAGGAAGGTTAGATTGTGGATGGAGAGGCATGGGTAATGTGTACTGTAGAGCCTACAGATGGAATTGGAGGTGAGCGAACTTTAAAAAAAAAAAAGACTGTAAAAAAAAAAAAGAAACACTTTGTGTAGATCTGTGATCTTTATGTTGTAGAGACATTCAATCTTTTTACAGCTTGGTCAGCTTTTACTCCTTTTCATTTGTCCTGAGCACTCTCACACTACAAACCTTGTAGTGTGAGAGTACATCTCACTGGTACATCATCCTTGGGTGTCACACAAATGACGTCATTGCTCGCCAATGTCAGTCCCAAATATAAAATATTTAAAAAAAAAAAGGGGACAACTGGCAGAAACTGGATCTGAAGACGATGGAATCTTTACATATCTCATACTACATGATTTTATCTGCTGGCTGTCGGCATCACGCCAGAATTATATTCATAACTGGCTCAACAGTGGTCATGTGTGTCCCTGCCTTTAGCTAAACTTAACCCCAGTATTTCTAAATTAGCACAGACATATCTTTGATTTATTTCTACTGCAACTTACTACCTATTGTTACTTATTGGCTGAAACATGCACACATGCCCTGCTTGATTTATTGGTCTAGCTGTATTCCAATGTGTTCCTACTATATGTTAAAATAATAAAGTCTGCCACACTGCAGAGCGAGACAGACGCTGTGAATGAGAAATGAACAGATTGAAAAAATAAGAGCAGGAAATCTGGGGATGACTGTAGGAGATGCTTTTGAAAGCAAAGAGGGATCAATAATGAACAAGGTTCTTCTGGACAGTAAATCAGCAGTATATTCTCTCCTCTAAACTGACACTTTTATCCCTACTCATAAATACCGGGATTACAGCTTCTCATGATAGGGAACTCTGTGCTGTGTTTTAATGATGGAGGCTAAAGACTATGTTGATTTATATACAACAGAGGCACACTGTTGTCTGAGGGATCTGTAAGATAGATAGAGCCTGTTTCTTCAGCCCTTTTGCTGTTGTGCCAACATCAAATCATACAACAGGAAAAACAGATAAATAACAGGATAACATGAGTCATTTGAACAAATTCAGTTGTTTTTAAAAAATGAATATGGTTTAATCAATGTTTCCCCCATTTATTGTTACCTTTTTGACTGTTTTCATGTCTGAGCCAAATTAAACAGGTTTTCAAATTAACTTCTGAGATGCTTTTTTTTCTCTCAATCATTCCATTTCCATGAAAGCCACATTTTCATTTGTGCCAGTGGGAAGCAATGAGACATCAGTCATAATTACATGAGAATCTTTTAGTATGTCAGCTAATTCTCACCTTTGTTTTCTTCACAAGTTTTTGATTGGTTCACAGGTCAGGTGAATCAACAAACTTACATTGTAAAATTGTTAAGCATTCACTTAATTGCTGCTTATAATGAGGCAAAATAAGTTTAATATTTAATTTGTTGGATGCCTATTAGTTGGCAACAGCTACTCTTCCTGAGGTCCATGAATCTTGTTAAAGCTCTTGCCATCAGCTGTTATGCTAGATACTAGGAATATGTACAACTTTCACTGCTAGTGCTTTGAAAAGTTACATGATTATGAACATGTGATACGTGTCATTGTGGTCACGTTCAAAAAGGCCACCATGTCCAAATTCATTGGAATGGTCTGACATTCAAAAACTGTACATTGGTTGTGGTTGGTTGTTGAAGGGTTAAGCATGACCTGATAATTGAGGCTGGTGCCAATATTGATATTTGAGAATTAAAACATATGATTACACTATATTGACCAAGATTTTTCTGTCCAGGGATTGGTACCAGAATATACAATATACCTCAGACATATCTTTTACATTTTCAGTTTCTTGTTAGTTACTGACTCTTTGTCTCCTGTGGGACATAAGACACACAGAAGTATATAGAGCAATGAAAACTTGGAATTCTTTACCACTGTTACTGACTAAATTAACACACAGAAATCAATGTTTAGAAAGCAAATAAGGAAACTCCTGGGAACAACATATTTGTAGGATGCTATGCATATGCTGATCTGTAGTTTTTTGCAGTGTAAGATTTACTCATACATATTAATGTTCTCTGATATATGTTTTAAGTTTGCCAGTAGTGTTGAGTGTAATGTTTAATGTATGTTTTTAAATATGGACTCCAGGAAGACTAGCTGTGCTATAGTGCACAGCTAATGGGGATCCTAACAAATAAACAGATAAAACCACAATGAGCTCCCTCCGTTGTTCCATATCCTTGACAACAGAACAATTCATCAAGCTCATATAAGCTAGCTCGTCTGTCCCAGCTCAGCACCAGGTCACTTAAGGTCTTCCAGGCTTTTTTTTTGCTTGGATCCCTTTGGGGTGTGATCTACTTCCATTTTAATCACATGTCCAACCCATTGCAGTTGCGTCTGCCTTATTTCAGCCATGATGTTCTTGCTTTTGTTTTTTCTGTATAATTCCAAGGTTGTGATTAGAAATGTACTGAATTTCTGTGCCAATAAGCGATAATTATCTGTTTGTTGTGACCAGTACAGATATGAGAAATTATGATAGTCATCATACAAAAATATGAAGAGAAAATGTGTTCTAATACAACACCAAAATTTAGCCCATTCACCATCCTTTAATATAGAATACACTTATTTATTCTAAACCTACATACAAAAACAACTAAATTAGCTAAACATACTGATGACCTAATTAATGGCTACTTGATGCCTTTATACTCCACTGTTGATAAAAAAGTGCAGGTCCTTAACAATAAAGTGTTCAACAGCCCTGCGGCTGTCATCATTCATCCTCCCCCAGCTGTCTGTCTTCCTCCCTCTGCTGCTGGTGTGAAAAGACTCACTATCTACTGCTGGTAGAGAGGAGTGGCTGGTTGGTCTGTAAGATACACTGCTAATAAAACTCAATCGTTACATGAAATTAGTGTTCACTTTTAGCTCGTTCAGAGCTTCTCTGTTAGCAAAAAAAAACTCTGTGTGGCTGTAAATGAGAAGTGACTGGAAGTTTATGCAAGTTAATGTTCTGCTTGCTCAGCAGGTGTTAGATAAATTGCTCTTACTGTCTACCTAGCAGATTTTGTTGCACTTTAAGTCAGTTTCATTTTCTCTGCTTTGGCCTCTCTGCTCTGAAGCCACGCTGCTGTTTGCTGCTGAGTGTGTGTGTGTGTGTGTGTGTGTATGTGTATGTGTACGTGTACATTTTTGTTACCTCATTGCAACCTTTTTTGGTATAAACACCGACCTTGTTGGCACCAGTGGTCCTCATGGGGACCAAAGTCTAATGATGTTTTACCTAATATGGTAAAACATCATTTCTGAGGTCCTGGTTAAAGGTTCTATATGTAGAATTGTGAAGCAATTTAAATGTATTAATGGTTTATTAATTGCCAATGAGTGAACGGGTTGTAACGTAACACAAAAAATGAGACCTTCTCGATTGTCTGTAACAGCCTGTAGACTGACTTCTATGTGAAGGACCTGGGCCGGATTTTCTGTGAAAAACCAACAGAAGTAACGTTTTTGCGCGCTCCGAGTGCCTCGCCTCTCTCCCGCTAACATCAGCAAACAACCGGCATAATGACACAACAACACAACAAAAAGGGTGCTATCCGATAAGACACACCCTGCAGATATTAGTTCTCCAGCTAACGAGCCAGCCTGCTACCTCCGTCAACCACTACACATTTCACAACAAAACACCCCCGCAATGACAAGTTGCCAGCTCCCAAACACACACAAGTAAAACAACATTATTTCCTCAACAAAGGAGAAGAAAACAAGCTCCAGAGCGATAGCAGAACATAACTTACCCCATTTGTTTTTCCTGTTGGCAGTCCAAAAGTCATAATAAGCACACATTTCACACTAAAACAAAAAAAGTTGGCAGTTTACAGGTCGGGTGGTTGAGCAACGCATATTTGTGTGAGTTGGGTGGTGCAGATCGGCTTTCACTGGCCAGCGGCCACAACCAAGCAGGAGCCTCTGTGTGTGTGTCTGTGAGCATGTGTGCACAAGCACGAGGATGTTGACTGTAGCTTATTTAACAGCCACAGATGTCACTAATGAGAGGAGATTTCTGATTCCTACATATAGAATCGTTAAGGTTAGGGTTAGGGTTAGGGTTAGGCTGTTGACAATGAATGGAAGTCAATGCAATGTCCTAACAAGGATAGCTGCACGAACTTGTGTGTGTGGGTGTTCATGCGCGCGTGCGTGTGTGCACAGGGCACAAAATTAGCACCAGCCACCAGCCAAATACTGGTAAAATATGCAAGCGGCTGGTCGATTTGCTTCACTCATCAGCCAAAAAACAATGGCAATCTATAGAGTGGTTGGTAAAATTTGAACATTCACTAGCCATTTGGCCCGTGGACAAAAAAAATTCATTTTGCACGCTGTGTGTGTATGCGTGTTTGTGTGTGTGTGTGTGTATGGCGGAGTACAAACACAGGCACTGACTGGCACAGAGAGCAGAGGAGAGGAGGGAAATGCAGTGAGGCGTGACTGTACGCAGTAGCATAAACTACACTAAAACCACATCCTCTGCTCTGCTTCTGTCTGTCCCCCTCACTACTGACAGAAGACCTGACCTTATATAATTCAGAGTGGCGTCTCTAGTCTGCATTCAATGTAAAAAGGCTCCCATTATCAGACGTAGTTATCAGCTGAAATTCTATTATTGGAACAATAACACTAAATTAATTTTCTTATTTATCAGCCAATGATAAAGGATATATTTACCGTCATTGCAAATCAAGGATATATTTTGCGTCCTTATTTGTGATCTTGTTAGGCCAGAAGATGCCACATGGCCTTCTCATGCGTCCATTGTGGAATGCTTCAATTCTTTTCTTACCAGTTTTGGTCTCCTACCAGCTTGTATGTTGTAAATGGTGGCAAAGATAGCAAGGAAGTCCAAATCTTCAAGGTGCCTGTACAGCGTCCACTGAAGGTCCACTGAATGGTTTTATATCTGTGGTTTGATCTTGTCGACAGTGAGGAGGAAGAGTACTGCTGAAAATATGCAACCTGGTCTCACTCCAGACTGAAGGAGAAGCCACAGAGAGAGGGTTTTACTCATGATGATGCTGCATTCAAAGTATTCATAGAATGCAGATGATAGATACAAACTTTAATCTTGTTGGTTAATGGGGGACATTGTGTGATAGTGATATACAGCGTCTGTGATAAGCTGATATTTGATGATAGTACCAAATTTAATGGTCTGGTTTCTAGTTTTCAGTTTTCAATATCAGTTTTACAATGTGTTGGTAATTATCAAAAAAAAAGATAAGGCTTAAGCATAATCTAGTGATGTAAATGCAACACATGAGCAGAAAAAACATGTTGCATAATAATCCTTGTAACTAATGTCACAGCCCGGCTCATAGGCTGCGACTTGAAAGTGAAGAAGAAAAGATCAGATCAACCAAGGAGCCACAGAGCTGAGATCAGTTTTGGATAATCTAACCATGAATTAATAAACTGAAAAGCAATGATATACGTCACTGCCAAGAATGCACCATGAGACTAAACACAATCTGTACTCATTTGTCTCTTTCTCTCATCTTTCACTCATTCTACCTCTGTGCTTCGTTTTATCTTTCATGTCGAAGACATTTTATTTGCTGCTATCCCAGGATACGTCATCCCCTCCTTTTTAGTTGTATGTCCTCTGTCTTGACATTTTGATCTGCTCAGTTAAAAAAAAAAAAAAAAAAATCATTACAGCCCTCTCTAATTTGACAGGCAGGAGTTTGGCAGGGGGGCAGAGCGATCCTCTATTAAAGTGCTGCCTTGACATTTTGTGATTTTGTACCATCCTTGTTTTTTCCCTTTTCCTTGCCATGCTGTGGGAGGAAAAGATGTCTGTTTTAGCACTTCAGAGGGACATTGCTGCAGAATATAATTCATGTTCTCTTACCTCATATCCAAATGAGCCTAATGGAAGAAAATGAGCACAAAATGTAAGACTATCCAAGAATTGACTTTTTGCAACTGAGGCCCACTTGTCTTTCTCTTTAGCCAATAACTAAAACGTTTTAGGAAAAAAAATGAGATGCAAGTGCTCATTAGTATGATGGATTAATCTACAGACTGTATTTTTGATTGATCAATTAATTGTTTGGCCTTAAAAATATCAGAAAACTGTGAAAAATCTCTATCACAATTCTCCACTGTGGAAAAATGCCACAGAGCTGAGAAATAAAACTAAAGATTTGTACTATAATGTAATTTTCTTTTTGTTAAAATGGATTCATAAAATTGGTATCGAAAAAAGTATTGTACCGATACTGGTATCAAAACTTTTTTGAATGACACCCAGCCCTATTCTCAAGACAGTAGTCTGTTTTTATTTCTCTGATGTGCATAATTTACACATAAGAGATTCAGCACAGCGAGATCCTATCACTGCCAGGGTCGGAAGATCAATTCCCCAGAGCAAGGCTGGAAGTACAGTTCCCTAAAAGAAGGCACAAACACTGCCAGGTGTTGGAAGTTCAGTTCTCTAAATCAAGGCATTAACACCAGCAGGTTTGGAAGTCTAGTTCCCCAGAGCAAAGCACTAACACTGGAAGTTCAGCTCGATAAAGCAAGGGACCCACAGTATGAGCTTTGGAAGTTCAGTTCCCTAGAGCGTTCCTTAACGCTGCCATAGCTGGAAGTAAAGTTCCCTACAGCAACACACTAACACTGCCAGGGTTGGAAGTAAAGTTCTGTCAAGCAAGACACTAACTAGGGTTTGAACTTCAGTTCCCTAGGAGCTAACACTGCCAGGGTTAGAGGTTCACTTCCATAAAACAATGTACTAACATCAGCAGGGTTTAAAGATAAATTCCCTAGAGGAAGGCACTAACTAACTGCTCCTTACATGCATCGTGTGACCACTACAACGGCAAAAATATAGTCTGTTTATAAACTAGTGGACTGATTCTGTTAAATGATTAATAATTTACATGTAAAACATTACATTTGAGGATTTGCATTTGATTTCTGCTTTTCTTTCTCTTACCCAGTTGGTTGGACAAAAAAATGCTGATTTAGACACCACTTTGTACTTTGGGAAATTTTGATAGGCATCTTATTACTACTCTGATAGATTACTGTGGTGACCAAAATTGTGTGTACTGAGCATATTTTATGTATATGTGAATGTTCTGAGGAAGTGTTTACTTGTCTGATAATCAAACTGTGTCTATGCTGTAAAAAGAAGCAGCAGATTAGAATCTAATTGCAGCTTATTAATAATGAATGTAACCAGCAACACTGGGTGTTTTTTGCCCCAATGGGAAGTGCTCAGTTTGTGTGTGTGTGTGTGTGTGAGTGAGTGGGAGTTTTGTTTTTGTCTCAAGTGTTGGATCTCCTCCTCTATGGGGTATGTGATCCAGGGTGTGTGTATGAGACTGTGTTTGTGGATGTGTGTGTGTGTGTGGCACAGAAAATCAGTAATGAAGTTGCAGGGACATTGTTCTGTTACAGAAACAACAGAGTGTCCTCTATCTGTGTTTACTGCAAGTTTGCATTCCAGCAAACTGATGTCCAAAACATTGTAGCAGGGCATCATATGATTTTCCTACAAGTTATGTGACAGGTGTGTTTTTGAGGATTGTAGAACACATGGGATGCAAGTTCATGAAATGAAACATGAACTATGAAACAAATTATAAAGCATACAAAGATGGATTTTTGGGGCAGATATGGACACCAACAGGAATAAAAAAGATCAGATAATGATGTAGCGGCCATTATTCATTTTTAAAAATAGAATAAGATATTCTAAATACAGTTCATTGCTTTGAGCAGTACTGTGATTTTGCATATATTTGTCATATTGTCCTATATGTAGGTATCAGAAAATATCTTTATTATTATCTTGGTAATTTCAAGCACATTGCCAGGTCCTATTTTCAAAGATGACAAACTTAATAAAACAATAGCTTGTAAACAGTGTATTTCACTAGAAATGAAATAATTATAAATTATGTAAACACCCCCCTCAACACACACACACACACACACACACACACACACACACACACACACACACACACACACACACACCTGTGGACTGTAAAAAAACATGAACTGTAAACAACAAAAAACACACAACACAAAACAAACTACATCAAACTTGAATGAAGAAAATTTAAGGTCACACATACTAAAAAATGCAGCCTTTGAAACATTTATAGCTTCAATTTACTGCACAGTAATTTGTTTTTGTCAATAATTTAGCATCACTGGTGTACCTCATGTAGCATCCCTGTAGTCAAGCAGCAGATGTGAGTGGTTTTGTTTGACTCTCTGCTTCTGCTTTCTTTAAAGGGGTTAAAAGGACACAGAGCTATCAAACCTGAAAAAATTATGGCTGCCAGTTATTTTGTTGTAATAATGTATGTAATTTTTCTATTATGTCACCATTGGTCGATGTGTCTTAAAAGTCCTCTTTATAAACATTGTTTGCCTCATTAGTTCCGTTTCAGTTATTTTCCATAGGCCAATTAGGGTTTGATTAAGTGATTGATCACATGTAGTTAAATTCTATCCAATGTGACCAGGACTGGAGCCATGGACACTGAGGCCATGACCAAGTACAGTATTTTTCTGGGAATGGGGGGATTTTAGCAATGCTGGAAGAATTAACATTCTACCACTGAAAAATGTGGTGAAAGGCTTTATCCAGAATTTTTATATCCATTGCTTTTTTTTTTTTTTTTTTTTTTTTAACAAGGATTCAGTATTTCTCCTCCAAATGGGAGGAGAAATGGGATGAATCAGTGAGTGGAATTTCTGTCTGTGCTGAAACCAATCATTAAACTGGATGCCCATACTCTACTTGAATTGAGGCATATGGTACTGACGGCCCATAGCTCTATTTATTAAATATGTCATGTCATGAAATGACAGCTTTTCAAGGAGTGCAGTTCTTTTTTTTTGGTGTTCTGCCTTTATTTGACAGATGACAGTGTAGAGAGTGACAGGACACAAGGTGACATATACAGGGGTATGACATGTGACAATGGTCCCTTGCTGGAATCGGACTTTGCTGTTATGTGGTATATGCCTTAATCATTAGGATATTGGGGCAACCAATGGTTCAGTTCTTTTGTTATTTTTGCTCATCTGTGAAAAAATATGTTTCAGTCATACAGCTTGTTGTGCTGCATATCACAACCTCTTGACTTTGTACTACATTGCGAATTTCTCAAAGAACTTTAGTACGAAGTCAAGAGGTTGTGATATGTAGCACAACAAGCTAGCAAAGATCTGTAAATGGAACAGCGATCCTGTGCAAGCACAGTTAAGTGTCACAAGAATCTGCATTACATGGAAGTACTCTTCAGAAAACTACTCTTCTGTTATTAGTCTTTGGAGCCGTTTCCAAAAAAACTAAACCACAACTCCTTTTGGCAAAGGAACATGTCACCCAGTGCAGTGGTTTACCTCACTGATGTGTTTTTAATAGTTTTTGATCAACAACGGAGGAATAGAGCAGGCTTTGGATACACACACAATACTTGTAAGTAGGATTAATTCATTGTTGGTTTGGCTCTGCACATGAGATTTGTTTTTAAGAATTAATATACAAAAATGCCAGCCTTGTCCTTTAAGGTTCAGGAAAAATGAGCAGAGCACTAATTCACACAGGACAAGAATTAAATGATTGAGGCGACTAATCAGACTGTCATCTAGTAACTAAATCTCTAGCGAAAAACAGGTTTAAACCCATTAAAACAAAATGTACTTACTGGAAAAAGCTGAACATCTGACCCCTTAGAGGGTCTTTTAGTACAAACAAATGCTGAACAAGACTCTTTTAGGTGATCAAAATGTTAGAATTGACTTTTATGAACTGAAAAAACACTGAAATAGCGAAAGTATGTGAATCTGGGATTACACCATGGTTACGTTACCTAACCAGTGTTGCTGTGGTAGTGACTTGCCTGTTGAAGGCACCCACCTGTCATTCAAAGCAGCCACACCCTTAATTATGCATAACTTTAAACTTTGATAAAAATTTAAATGGGTGAGTTATATAAAAATTCACCCCTGTACAGTTGTCATGAATGGGGAAATTAGCTATAGAGACCAAAACCGTTCTTTGTATCATGCTTTAAACATGTTTATTTCCGCTGTAAAGTTGGGCATTTTAACATGGGGGTCTATGGGGATTGACTTGCTTTTGGAGCCAGCCTCATGTGGCCATTTGAGGGACTGCAGTCTTGGTTCCTACAAATAGATGAAGCCAACAATATTACACATTCCATGACTGAAAAGGGTTTTAGTGATGTAATTGCTGGTTTTACAGGCATTTTCCAAATTTCATAAGCCAGCACAGTTTAAGATGCGAACGCTTGAGATTTTAAATGTTGATAGTTGAGAAAAGATTACGGTGTAACTGCTTTTTGCTCAAGTCTTTCTGAGCAGAAACAAAAACCCTTCATATAGTGCAGAAGCAGGGATGGAGGGAGGAGTAATGCATGAGAAAAGGGGGAGTGTCAAAGATATGAGAGAAAGAGATAACACAGAGGGAAGGAGGAAAGACTAGTTGCCTGGTGACGGAGGCAGAAAGAGAGAAACGAGAGGGAAGGTGAGGAAAGGAAAGAAAATGAGGAGGAGGAGGAGGAGAGGTGTGGAGTTTTTTTTCCAAGTGCAAAGAGTTACTGGTCACGATCTGCTGCTGCCATCTCTCCTACTCTGCTCTCTCAGAAGATGAGGAAGAGATGTTGGCTCTTTCTTTTGACGTGTTGTGTGTGTCTGAAAAATGTCTAATTGTTATATTGAATGTATATTTTCTGGCAGCCCAGATCAGATTATTGTCATTGTCAGACTACAGTCAGTTAGCTATAATGAAGGATGGCATAGGATTTCAATTAAAGCATCACAGACTTCACCTCCTCACATCCAGTCAACATGCCTTTCTCTCTCCAACACCCTGCTGTTTTGTTTCAACAGGACATGCATCAGAATCAGAATCCAAATGCAGTTTCATTTGCAGTTTAAACTCCACTCATTTATATTTTCAATATTAAAAATGAGTCAAATGACAACATGTAATGTAAAAAGGCCACTTGTAGTCAGTGTACGCCATAGCAGGCTGCTCTGACTGTAAAGCAAAAGTTAGCAATTAGGCAATGGTTTGCTAACATGATAGTTGAAACAACTTTATACAGTGATAACATTTCAGGGCTGTGTGTCTGTCAGTTTGTGGAGGAGTTATACTGCCTCCTAGTGGCTGGAAATCCACCACAGTTAATACAGTTCAATCCTCAGTTTTGAGGATTTAACTGTGTATCCCAGTGTAACTGGGATATTCCAATAAGTATGTCCTCCTGATATCTGTCATTTAAACTGGACAATGACTGACCTAGAAAGCTACCTGAAGGTGACGTGAGTCGAGCTCGACGAAATGAACTGAGTGGTGAGACTTTGATAATGAAATAAACCGGAAACAATAAAGGGGAGAAAAGTAGGGTTTTCAAAAGTGAGTAAGTGATTTTCAGACTTCCTTGCCTGGGTTTTTCCTGTCAGGTTTGGTACTGAACATGCCGGCCAATCTTGAGAAAGAAACAAAATAATATGAATTGTTTTTTTTATTTTATTTTCTTCATTCTTTGCTTTTTTCTTGTAGAATACCAGATAGTTTAACTATTCTGACCTCCAAAAATAATTCCAGTGATCATAACTGCTCACCATTCACTGACATATGCAACGTGTGATGAGGGGTTGCAAGTAGCAACTGCTTAAATTTCAGGGGTAAAAAGGCAAAAAGGTTGGAACCACTGATGTAAGTTACAGTTAAAATTGCAATTTCGAAATATACACGAATTAGCCCTGACTTTCTTCTCTCCTTTTCTTTTGATGTCTTCTCCCCACAATCCTTTCCTTCCTTCATCGCACACTCATTAAAGTCAAAGAGATATTTACCCTCAGATGACTTGAAATTCACAGGCAGCAGCCTAACAAATGCAGTCAGACTCATTTTCATCTGTGGATGGTTTGGTGGAGGGATCCATTATTTATGACTGAGGTCGTATAGAGCTGAATCCACTGGGAGTCATTGTGGTTTCCAGCTACACATCCACATTTTAGTTCCTGTTTCACCCTTCTCCAGACCATTGAAAGATAATACTTTAATACATTTTGAATATGAAGGCTGGAAACAAGTTGAGAAACCTTCGATTTTGCCTGTGTTTCTTTGAGCATGTGCAGAAAGGATGTAGATCTTCCAAAAATAGAAAAAAATCAGAAAGTCTTTGCTTATACTAACAGATATTATCTTTTGAGTGGAGATTTTTTAACCACCTCTTGCAATTTGATTAAATACATCTTGAAAACATGTAATTTGTGCCCTCAAATGAATAATATTACTTATTTTGCCAGCTTAATTTAGTAATTCATACCCAAATTACTTAATTTTACCCCTCAAATTATTTGGTAAATTGTGGCCTGTCAGAAAGTACCTCTGTAGCCTGCTCCTCATCTCCCAGGTTAGTGGTCCAAGGCTACATTAGCCGCTACTAACATAACACACCTGAATCATGTTTTCATTGCATTGTGGGTAATGTAGGTGCCATATTTTGACAAGGAAGAAGAAGATGTGTAATAAAAAAGCCCATATCTTTTACTGTCCATCATGAGTGCTATGGTTATACTAAATTTGTGGAGCATTCTTTTAAACTTGGTAAATCCACCACATAGTAACTCATTTGGTCTAATAATGGGCCTACGTTTCTAGGGATTTTATTGTTTGAATTTTTGCGATAATTACTGCCAATACGATACCTACATTTCGAAACAAAATTCAAAACCTTTTTTTTCATTTAACAAAAGAAACTGCATCTCTGAATTGTATGTGTATTGATAATAAGAGTGTAAGAGTGATTGTGTTTCTAGCTGAAACAAAGCGTGAGTTGCATCATAACCAGAACCAAATATGTATTGTTGCTGCATTGCATTCTGGTCTATTTCTTGCCCCTGTGGGTGTAGAAATTGCCTCTTTCAACATAAAGTTGTCCCTGTATGGTTAACTGACACTGAAAGATGGCAGATTTGAAAAATATCATGTAATGTAACATGTATTTTGGTGCTGGGAAAGTTTTCAGATCTTTGTCAGTCTTTAGAAGAAATGAACCACATCTGCTGCTTCATCTCTTGAGATGACTTAGTGTATGTCTAACATCATGAGGGGGTAACAAATCTTTGAAATGTCAACTGCTATATTTAAAAAAAAACAGATAAGGGATGATACCATGATACATAGTCTCTGCTGGTTGTGCTACTTAACCCTACTGAAACCACAACATGTTTTTTACTTAAGTTTTTGTAAATATAATTAGTTTTGCTACCTTATGACAGGCTAGCTGTTTCCCCCTGCTTTCAGTCATTCTGTTAAGCTAGGCTAACTGTCTCCTAGCTGTAGCTTCATATTTAATGGGCAGATAGGAGAGTGGCATCAATCTTCTTAGCTAATTCTCCATGTCTGGCAGGTTAATTTTGTTATGTGTGGTTTTCCACTTGTGATGTTTTAGTGAGAGCTTGTTGTAAGTGGAAGCTAAGTGATTTTATCTGATCTTTTGTGATGGAGCATTTGGCTGTTTCTCTTTTATCTGCTGGACTAAGCATCAGACTCTGTTAGGAAGAACTTGAAATGAATACTTGTACGGCTACCATCTGACACAAATCTCCTTCATCTCATCCTCTTTGTGTTTCATTGTCACGTCTTCTTCCCCTGTCTTTTCATTTTCTCTTCTTTTTCTTTCCATTGCTTCTAATCATCTTCTTCCTCCATCTATAGAATTATTTTTCTGACACTTTCTTTGTCCTTCTTAATTATTCTCACCTCATTATTTTGCCTTTCTGTTCCTTCTCCTGGTCTGCTTTTCCTACATCTTCCTCCTCTACCTTGCTTCCTCTATTCTACCATCCTCCTATTTTTTCCTCTTTCTTTTTCTCCATCTCTTCCGGCTCCCTTGTTTCTTTATTTTTATTTCCCCTCTTGCCCTCCTGTGACTTCCTTTCCTCTCCTTCCTTTCCTCTTCTTTCCCTGCTCTCTCCTCTCCATTTGCTCCTCCTCTAACTTATCTTTTTCCCCTCCTCGGCGGTGTAGTTGTTTTCTCCTGCTGCTCCTCATTTGGGGACTCGTGACTCATACACTGAGCTTCAGCTGACGTGACTTTATTATAAGTCAAACAGAGGCGTCTCTTTCTCTCTCGCATACATATCATCAGCAGGAAGTGTGTGAAATGTGAGAAGCACAATCAAATCCTCTGGTAAATAACTAAATGACACGCACACACAGAGCAACAGCAGCACATGATGCAAGACAACTCAGCCGAATAATAATGAAATAATCACAACATTACTTGTGTTTACTTCATCCTAAACTGTTCCCCGTTTGTCTGTTCTTCATTCTGACTGGTAAATGCTAACACCGCAGTGCTCCACACACATACACACACACACACACACACACACACATACAGGCAGTCTGCTGGAAGCTGGAGGCTCATGCATTTTTAAACTGCAGTGTTGTCATCAGCCTGTTTCCTCTGTCTCTTCTGCTTCCTTACCGTCTATTTTTTTCCTTCTGTATTTCTCTCCTAAATAAAAGGTTGTCTTTTGGAGTTGATGCTAATGAATGAAGGAGAGTGTCCTCCCAAAAAAAAAGACTGAATAAAGGTGGATGGGAGGCTGTTGTAATAGAGCCACAAAGTTAGCGTAAGGAAGATGTTGGGTTGGTTGGATTGGTTTGACAGTGCATTGGCTGCTGGTTGCTTCCCGTTTTCTACTGATGGTCCATGTTGGTTTCTTTTAACCATGTGTGCCGAAACCTAACCAAACGTTAACCAAAGCAGTCAGAAAACAGTCACATGAATCATTTTTGTAACAGTAATTTCATTTCATTCGTTTTGGAAGGCTCTGACCAATAATGTTGTGTTGCCAATAGGATCAGAAAACACTTATGTGAATAGTGGATTGTGGATAGTTGTGGAAACCAATGACAGATCCTGTTGTTCAGTTTGGGGAGCTTGTTGGAATGAAGGGATGTAGGAGTAAAAGCATTATGAAGGAATTCAATTTCCATTGACTTTTCTATCAGCCCTGTAGATGGGTTATTAAATGGATCCAATCAAACCAGATTATTGAAGAAGTTATGTTGCTTTATGTAAACATCAGTGAAATACTGCAGGCAGCAGATTAGTGTTGTGTCAGGCGGCAAAAAAAAATTATTTTCATTGTCCGTTAATCTGCTAATTACTTTCTTGATTAATCAATTAATCATTTGGTCTATAAAATGTCAAAAAATAGTAAGAAATGTCCGTACAATTTTCTAAAGCCCAAGTTGACACCTACAAATTTCTTGTTTTGATTTACCAACAGTACAAAACCCAAAAGTATTCAGATCCACTGTCACCTATAACAAAAGCTGCAAATCCTCATATTTGAGAAGCTAAAACAAGGAGATGTTTGTACTTTTGCTTGAAAAATGACTTTAAGGATTAACTGATTGTTAAAATATTTGCTGATTCATTTTCTGTTAATCAACTACTTGATTAATCAACTAGCCATTGCAGCTCTTGTATTGTGCATGTACACATATACAGTAGTACAAGAAGAAGCAGGTACTGCATGGCACAGCTGAGGCTGGTGGAAATTTTGTGGGAATTTGGTCATAAACCCAAATTATTAATATAAATTTAAGTTTTGACCTGATCGTGGCACTAAATGAAAAGTTAAGGGATCACCAAAGTGGTTTTTCTTCTAGACAACATGGGCATCTGTACCAAATTTCATACCAATCCATTGAGTAGTTGTCAAGATATTGCACTGAAAACCAACAATGTCAGCCTCATGCTGGTGCTACAGGAAAAGTCAAGACATCACCAAAGTCAGTAGGATTCACACTATAAGGATTGTATATGAGTGTACAAAATTTCATGGCTGTTCATCCAATATTTGTTGAGCTATTTCAGTTCAGACCAAAGTGGTAGACTGACTGACTGTCTGACTGACATTAGCCAGATCAGTGCATCCCTGTTCCCTAACTCTGAGGTTTAATAGTTATTAACAAGGTTCAGGAGTTTGGAGAGGCAGCAAGTGACAAAATCATCTCAATGTTTACAGATTATTAAGATGTCTGACTGGAATTAATCACTTCTCCGCTGATATTTCAGAGACATTAAACTCTGTGGAAACTGAGATTGTGAGATTTAGTCTGGCTGACTATGAGCAAAATATGACATGTATAGTTCAAGCTTTTCTATGTAATCAACCTGACTGACATGAATCAGTTTTTCACTTTAACCCTTCAAAGTGTTAAAATAACCAATAATGTGAGGAAAATCAGTATACAGTAAGATATTTCTCGTTCCTTTGTTTGAGTTCTTTTGTCTCTCATTTGGAACGCAAACTCTTCAAACACAGCTAATGTGAAGAATTAATTAAAAGTCCTGTAAACACAGTCCTCACAGATTGTCTTGATCAATAAATACAAATGCTTTCATTTGTCTCCATTAATCGAGTTGCTGTTGAACACAGCTGCAGTGTTAAATAACCTAAAAGAAAACAGGATGTGATCATTACATCAGCGACAGCCATTTCTGCTGACTCGTCGACTCCACCGCGGCCTGTGAAGATTGTGAACTTGTGACATGATGATCAGCAGTCGAGCTACAATGATCTCCATTGTACTGGCAGGACACAACAATCTGAGCACTCCCTGAGTCACATTTTGCAACAATTAATACCTGTTCTCTCCATTTTGTGAGAAGCTGTTGTGTTACGACACACAATTCTGGGCTCATGCAGAATGTCTCATTTTAGAGGTGATGTAATCATCAAGCTGTTGTAACATCAGCATGAGATTTATTTAATTACTCTTAACTACATTCACTTCTGAGAAAAAAAAACCCATCTTGTCCAAACCCAAGTCTCAGTTTTTAAAACTTTCTTAATGTTTTCTGACAGCTGTGATGTGTATTTTTTTCTCTTGAAATGTGGATAAGATACAGAAATAAACTTTACTGACTGAAAGATGAGACTTTCCTAATATGTGTAATCTGTAATACACATGCACATACATGCATACAATGTGTAATATGCTGAATATTATATTTTACTTCCTCCTGAACCACACCAATTCCTTAAAGTTGAACATAAAAAAGACTGGGATCCTAGTGTTGGATCCAAAGGTTAAGAAGTGGCATGTCTGTGCATATTTGAAGTCCCAATCTTGACAACTGACCAAGTTTACAGCTATGCTTACGGCTTGGTCAGGCTGTACTGCAGAAGAGTAGTCCTTTGAGCCAAATGCTAACATCAGAATCACTCACAATAACAACGTTGACTACAGTTGGGCCTTAAACCAAAGTATTGTGCAAAAACATCAGTGGATTACCAAAGGGTTTACAGTGAATCCTGAAGGGGGCATGAATATGTTTACTGAATGTCCAGTAGATGTGGAGATGTCACTCTGAACCAAATAATGCTAAATGAAGTCAGAGAAGAATCCCACCTTAGACTCTGTCCTCTTGGAACCATACACTTCTGTACAAAATTTTGTGGCAATCCCTTAGATATAGATGTTGAGATATTTTACAGAACAAGTGAAAATTTTGACCTGCTGGTGGTGCTACAGGAAAAGTCAAGGAATCACCAAAGTAATTAAAATTCATCCTCTGGGCACCAGAGATATCTGTACCAAATTCCATGGCAATCCATCCAACAGTTGTCAGGATATTTCACTAACAACTAAAAATGTCAACCCTGAGGTGGCACTAGAAGAGAAGTTAAGGGATCACCAAGGTCATCAGGATTTATCTTCTGGGGATCATAAATGTATGTGATAATGAATGTGACTATGAAAGTACAAAATTTTGTGGCAATTCATCCAATAGATGTTGCGATACTTCATTCTTTTGCCATCCATAGAGCTGTGTCACTAGCATGTGTTTACAGTGCTCATGCATCCTGCATTAAAAACCAGCAACTTCACATTGACTCCCCTAATAGAGACATTCAGCAACTGTACCTTGACTACCTTTGTCTGTATGGTACGTCACAACTAAGAGTTGCACAACATTATTTCTGTAATGTTGGAGAGTTTGTGGATTTCCAGTGTTTAAGTCTAAGATTTTGAATACAATTGCTAAAAAAAACAATAAAAATATTCTCCTGTTGTTAAGGAGCACCTTGTCTTCGTGCTGGGAATTGAACCGCTGACCTTTCGCTTACAAGCTGTCAGGTTTGCTTCTCATATGAAAAAGACTTGGGTGTTGTGTTCTGCTGATAGGCGAGTGTCTGTTACTGGGTAAACTGTTTTAAATAGGAAAGGACATTCCTGGAGTGTTTTTAACAGGGCTGTAATAGAAACTGCATGACTGACTAGAGTTTTCTAGAGATACTGCAGAAGACTGTAGTTGAATCAAGAAGACATCCTTAAACTTTGCCATCTATTTTGATCCTTAAAGGACCAGTCTGTTGCCTTTGCATGTTTTAGACCACAAAGTACAAATCCTGTATACTTTTCATTATTGTTATTAGATTTCCTTCCAGGTGCCATAGGTTTCACTTCATTTCCATGAAAATCAACCTACACAGTCTTTAATCTTATTGCAGATAGATGAGCCATCACAGTCAACTTTTAGTAGTTTCATTGTATTTCTAAGTTCTAAGTAAAACTGTTTTGAAAGAGATTTGCTCAAGGTTTTTTGACAGCGACATAATTTTGTCAAGAGCTGTACTGCACTAGACATTTGCCATTTAAAAAATGGGTGAATAACCAAATGAAACATTGTGATGTTGTGTTCTGAGATCAGTCAGTGGCTCAGCTACCACACACACACACGCGCACACACACACACACACGCAAACAAACACATTCCCACTCAACACGGACTGCACGGATGGTCCAGCGGTCAAATTGGCATGAATGATGCAAGCTGAAAATTCACTTTGCTTTCTGTTTGAACACACTTAATGGAGTCCATCCCTGTCTAGACAAAGGGATGGAACCACACAACATACTGCTGAGGAAGGTAATATTGTGTGGCTGGGTTTTTAGTAATCTGTGTTGTTATCTTTCAAATTCAGTAGCCTATATTTTTATCTGTGGTGTTTGTTTTGACTTGTGCACTTGGTCAAAATTGTAAATACCAAAAAAAAGGACTCTCAGTTTTCAGAGACAGCTAATGCTAGCTAACCGCCCTCCTTTCTATAACGCAGGACAAATACAGCAGAGTGTTCAGGAGCTGCTGATGACTCACCAGGTGATGATATATTATGAACAGAAAGTAAAGTCTAGTGGTAATCAGTCCTAATGTCAGCAGGCTAGACTACCTAGCTTCAGTTTTCTGAGCGGAATACACACTTAACAACATAATGGATGGAAAGGGACAAACTGCTTAAATCACTTACAATGCATAACCAACAATTTGTGAACTTTGTTGGGAAAAAAAGGGGAAAAAACAAGGTTATGACATGTTCCAGCCAGTATAATGCACCACAGAAGCTCATCTCATAGCAATGCAGACTCTCAATTGTCAGTCAAACTCTGACATGGGATACATCCACCCACAGGTTTTCACAAATATGTTAAAAAATGTTTTTAATCCTCTTTTGAAAAATGGAAAAAATGCACAATAGCTGCAGTATCATTGACATTCCTGTTTCATTTAGAGTCCCTATAAATGTGAGAAATAATTATATTTTGCCACACGTCTGGCAGAGAAGTATGAGGTAAATTCTATCAGGCAGATAAAGACCAGAGGAAATGTTTCTACTGCAGGTCACCATACCTTATGTTGGACAGCAGTGATTTGTGTCTTTCCTGTGTCAGGCTGTTGATTTTTATTATTGGCAGTTATGGCAAATGGTTACATGCTTCATCTTGGACACACAAACACACACACACACACACACACACACACAGAAATACACACAGCATTCCCACCATTCACATTCTGCTGTCAAAACTGATGGCAGCAATTACTGTCGTATGACCAGTGAACCCTGTTAAACTGATGCTAGTTGTGTGTGTGTGTGTGTGTGTGTGTGTGTCTTAGTCGTGAGCATTTGTATTCATTTACATCTCTGTGTCAGTTGCGTATCCGTACTCTGTACCATCCAATACATTAACTCTATTAAGTGCTTCTTTCTGGTTCATTGGGAATTGTGGGAATTGCGGTTCTCGACTCGGGGCATGTTTATGCTGAATGTCAAAATCTTAGCAGATTGTTTTGGACCCAGTTGCCCTTTTCACATTCGGCTAATGAGGGTTGAGGGATTGAAAATGTTTCCCAGTATCTCACTGTTGACGCATATATAATTGCCGAGAAGAATGAAAGAAAGTGTGCAATATACCAACTCAGTGATGTGAGTGCTTGTGTTGTTTCTGTAATTCCATTGTTTGGACCAGCGGCCTTTCACATCTCTGTGTGCCCTCAGTGCATGATCCTATTAAACAAATCATGTGGAACAGAATGAAAGGCTAAACTACCCTGTACTAAATTTATATAGTAATGTCATTGTCCTGCTGATGCTGCCATATTGACCCCCAACAATATTCACTTAGTGACAGACAGACTAGGCTGCTTTCAGTTACAACAGTCATCTCAGAATCAGGAGGAAATGGGACCAATTAAATGTTTTTCTACCAATTAATAATATAATAATAATGATAAATAATATATTTAATATGTAGAGCATAAGGTAGCACGGGACATCAATCACACATTAGCAATTAGCATTAGTAAAGCAGTTCTAAAAAGGTGAGTTTTGAGTAACTTCTTAAGCTTAGATAGATTGGAGCAGTCACAAATGTGTTTGGGGAGAGAGTTCCAGAGGGAGGTGGCAGCTATGGAGAAGTCTCTGCCTCCCCAGGTTCTCCATGACTCCACAACTAAGCAAACTCCATCTGCAGAGGAAAGCCGTGAGATATGCTTGAAAGTAACACCCGGTTAGTTGACCTAAAATTGAGAATGTTTTGCTTGGTAATTGCTGTTATCAAGGTTGAACGTAAACCTTCAAGCTCAATCTGTAGATTATTTTATTTTTATATTAATTTGTTAATTGTTTGGTTTATAAAGTCTCAGAAATTGGTGAAACTGTCATACAGATATGCATTCCTACTGATATTAACATTACTGTTCATTGGTATCAGATGTTGGTCACAACCTAGAAATTATGTGAGGGATAATCATCATGAGTATCCCGCTTATACCATGGTCATTTGCCAATAATATAAAATAAAAGCATTCGCAAATTTTGATTAAAGTTTTTCACTCAAAATCGAAAGGTTATGAAGCAAGAGCTTACTGTTGTCATGACAACATGCTACACTGTACACGCCGCCAGCCTGAACCGAGGCCTAAAATTAAGCCTAAAATTAATTGTTGTTAAGCATAACTGCAGAGTATGTCTTCAAATCATTCCTTTGTTTTTAGTAGAGAAAGTCTCAGTATATTAACTTCCCATTTTTTTTGCCTTTTTTGTATTAATCTCATCCTTCTCTTCCTCTATCATTTTAAGCTCTTCAGGTGTCAATTCCTTCTGCCGTTTTTTGCTTGGTTTCTTTCTTTTCTTCTTTCTTTCTTTTTCCTCTGCTGCGTCCCATTCTTCAAAACTTCATAACGAGTAAGCTTTGACAGCTGTGCTCTTTAATGTTGCTATGGTTACAGGTTGGGTAATGGATGAATTTAGAAGGATGATTAAACTTGAGTTGAACTATGTATGCAATACATGGATTTAATGCACATCTGCCGGCCAATCAGAAAAGAGTATTCACCCAGACCATGTATAAGTGCAGTTATGTAAGGGAATCAGAAATTAGCAATTCAACTAACTGGATGTAACTTTGGATAGATAGTATGAATGACATTAGATAAAAAAAAATATGACCAGTGGAAAATGGATAGAAGATCTTTGTCTCCAGATCATACCAGGAGAAATGATATGTTCCTGACATCCAGATCACCCTAGCATCACCTTTAACATAAAGAATAGAAAAGAACCAGTGGAGATCCGCTGAAATGAATGTAAGATCTGATGCAACAGAATATTGTATCCTGCTGTCAGTGCCTCCTTACAGAGCCAGTGATAGATCTTGTTTTGTCATGGTAACTGTCAGTGTTGTGGTTAGGTGGCCTTTAACATCACCTAAAGGTCACCAACATGAGCTGCATGATGCTTCGCCGTCTGGACACATGGAGACTCCAGACCAGCTGAGATGGGAGAGGAGAGATTTTCTCTTTATTTATTTAAGCTCTTTCAGCCACATCTCTCCTGTCATCACCTTTATATTGTCTCCAAAAATAATGCATGAAGTCAGACTCTGAACAGTGGTGTCTGAGAAGGACAAATTTCATAAATTAAATATACTGTATGTTTGGGACACAAGAGGTACAGTTTATTATCAAATAAGATATTTCATTTAAATCAATCAGTTCTCATGTTTTCATGTGACATTAGTATGATTTCAAATGTTTCTGGTTACGGGAACTGCCAAGGAAACAATCTCCTGTAATTATACAGGATCATTTGGTAACCATGGTAACATGCATGTGCATCAGCGTATGAGTGATGGGTTGTGGTTGTGGAATTTGGCAGTTCTTGTATTCATTTCTTTATTAGCTTTTTCTGACACCAGAGAAATCAAATAAACACATAAGGTAAGTGGACATTGCAAGGTAGAGATATGCAAGGTGCTGGCTTGACCCTCAGGAGCAATTTGGGGTTTGGTGTCTTGCCCAAGGACACTTCAACATGCAGAGAGGATCGGGGAGCTGGGGACTGAACCACCGCCCTCATGAAGAGTGGACAACTTGTTCTACCTCCTGAGCCACAGCTGCTCATTGACTACAGTGCTGCGTGACTTGTTGTCGGTCACTAGAATTTGATTTATGGTAAAGGCTTGGTCACACCAGCCTTGAAAGCAGCTAAATTTGCAGCAAAATCAATTAATTTTAATGGAATTACCACAATCAGTGAATTTGCTTAAGGGGCGAAGTAAATCTGCACAAATGTTCAACTTTGGTGAACTTTGACTTCTTCTGTTAACCTTTGAGGGAACAGAGTGCTCAAATGGAGCAGCTGTCATAGCTTATTAGCTGTTTGTCACCTTCTCATTTTTAAAGTATTCTGTTGGAGTATAAACTGCTTCATAAAAGAGGAATGGTTTATAGACAGTTGTGACACAGGAGCTGATGGTACAAATAAGTAAACTACATGAACTTATTGTTCTGTTTGTGATCGAGCTTCTCAACTGACAGTTAGTAAGTTTGCTAGCTCAAAGAGGTTTTTATAACTTTATTGAGTGACTCAATGGTGTACAAGAAGGAGGTAAAGAGCTAGTTATGTGGATGTGGACAGCTTGTTAGCGGCTAGCCTGCCAGCTACAGTTTACCAACTAGCCCTGAGAGCTGTCACTACATCACCAAGCTTCTGGCACCACACATTAGACACGCAGATGAATTTCAGTGTGCCACTTTCTGGTGTGACCTGTCCATAATGAACAATGATCACAAACACTATACAATGAATGAGAGTACCTGTCAGCCATCTTGGTTTGTTTGTAATAAGTCAGCATGAACCCAAAACAGGAACTAAAAGGCCAAGATGTACCTTTTGTATCTTTTGTTTCTCCTTTGTGTTAACAAAGTGAATCAAACTACAGGTCTGAAAGTGACACAAATTTCAACCATAAATTTAAAAGTAGCAAGAAAACTAATGTGCCTTAGAGTGTGAAGGGAGGAGGAGAGAAGAAGAAGAAGAAGAGTTGTATTAGATGTTTTTCACTCCCCCACCCTCTGCGTCTCTGCTGTCTCTTTGTGTTATTGTCAGTGTGGATGATTGAAGTTTCTAATGAAGCTGTGATGGCTGCCGGCCAGCTGAAGACACGCTGCTGCTATGTTGTCGCTCGGAGCAGACTGACAGAAGCTCAGGACTGAAATATTTGTTTCTGTTTGAAACAAAGAAAAACAGATTGTAGCTGGGAAGAAATGCTCTGGAAGTAGTAATATTCTCATTGGCTGCTTTTCTTCTTTTCTCGTCTTTCTTGTTCTCTCCTCCTCTCTACACTATGATGGTGAGAGGTGGTTCGAGGAAATGATGACAAAAAATGGGAAAATAAGAGTAAATTTAAAAAAAAACTGCAATTATTCACAAAGAAGCAGTTGCCAGGTGTTGTCTCACACTAACACACACAGTGGGCCTCATTCACAAACGTGCAACAAAATTATTTTGTGCGCAAAGTAAGAACACGCATATTAGTGAAGGAGGCTCAATGATATCAGTAGATAATGTACCTTGTTGTATGGAGGGACAACCAGGGCTGGATATTATATATATATACACTATGATATATACTGATATTAAAATGATACTATTCAAAATTTTGCGAGCCTTCTTTAAATCCTAAATTTCTCATTTGTTAAATGGTAAAGCAGCTGTACAAGAACTTTGCCTGAATAAATACAACTCTAAAACTGTGAATTTAAATAAAAAAATGAACAATCAAAATGCAATGAGCACTGCAGCCTCTAGGAAACAGATTCTTTTAGGCTATTTTGTATCTGATCTCAAGAGTAACCTTATAGTAGATTGTAATTCTTCACTTTAACTATCATCCATGAGACTCCTGCTTTTCAGTGATGAGAAACATTGAATGTAAAATACAATACTTCAGTGGGAAAACCAGCAGCACCACCCACTGCTCTACTCAGTAAATATCAATTAATAATAAGATTTGTTTTACTTTATTCACAATCCATTTTGAAGTCCCTGTGAGTTTTGCGACATATATCAGAGTTGACTTTTTGTTTAAGCTTTGGATGACATAACATACAGAATGTGTTTCCTCCATTCAAGAATGTACCTGGGGCAGTACTGTATCATTTTTTACCTACTTCCTGTTTTACTAGTGCTAACAACACACACACACACACACACAAACACACACACACACACACACACACACACACACACACACAACAGTTTCCTCTACCAACATGACCTGAGGCTGCTCTACTCTGCTCTTACTAACTGATAAGGGTGTGTGTGTGTGTGTCCAGAGCTAGCTTACTGTAGCTCAGCCCCACCCTCTCATTACACAGGGAAACAGAGTTAGAGACAGACAGAGAAGCAGAAAGTAGCAGAGCGGGAAGAAGGAAGAGCAGAAAGAAAGAATCCGGCATCTGAACCTCAGTAAGTAACAAGCCAGTCAGTGAGCTGTTCAGTCAGTAAGGCAACCAGTCAGCCACTTTTAGAAATTTCTACTCAGTCAGACTGTAAAAGTCAGTAACTGAGCAAACAGTGAACTAGTCAGTTAGATGGTTAGTCAGATAATCTACCAGTTAATCAGTTAGTCAGTTGATTAGTCAGTCAGTTAGGTAGTTTTTAGTGTTTTTAGTTGGTTGGTCAGTTAGTCATTCTTGTAGTCAGCCAGTTACAGAGCCATTGAGTCGGTTGGTTTGAACTGTCAATCAGTTGGTCAGTCACTGAGCAGTTTTTGAGTTAGTTATTTAGTCATTTTTTCCTTCATTTTGTCAGTCAGTTGGTCGGTCAGTCTCTCGGTCAGTTATTTTGCCAGGAATTTCAATCAGCAAGACAGCCACCAAGACAACAGCAGCAAGGCAGAGCCATTAAACTAGTCATCCATCCATCCCTCCAGCCAGCCAGCGAGTCAGCTGGTCAGGTCAGTCGGTGAGGGGAGTGGCTCTTTCTGCTCCGCTGCCTCCAGCTGAATGGTAGTCAGTCAACCAGTCATCCAGTGATCCAGCCTCCCACTCACTCAGTCAGTCAGTCAGTCAGTTGGTGGATATAGATGCAGGACTGCTGGTCAGCTGCTCTGGACGGCTCGTATCACCCTCAGGATCTGACACAGTTGAATCAGCTGAGGAGCCACCGAGAGGTAAGAGACTCAGACGCTCGGCAAGATGTTTGTTTGGGTAGTTTGCCAAGTACATTTTGGAGCTGTTTGTTGAGTTTTGTAGGCATGTGACCAGCCGCAAGGTAATCTGAGAGAGACAGGGAGGGTTTGTACAGAAGTAGGAGTTAAAACGAGATAATTTTGAACAGGGAAATGCAATCTGTGGCTGTGGAATGTGATCACACCCTTTTCTTCAAGTTGATAACTGTTGGTGAGTTGTTTGTGCTCAGCTGCATCATCCAGGCAGCTCGTTATCTGAGCTGTGAGCAGCAAACCAGTTGGGATGGAAGTTGGTCATGAATTTTCTCTCATGCTCAGTCTCATGATAGTGGTGATCTGATGGAAAGCTATCTATGTCTATGTCTATCTATGAAAACTTGTTTTTATTTAGGGTTGACTTTAATCAACTGAGTGCTGTGATTAGAAAATATGGGGAAGGTTTGACTTTTTTTTTTGTTTGAATTTTTTTTTTTGAAATTTGAATTTTTATTTGAGTTTGAATTTTTGGAAAATGTCTTTTAGCATCACCTGAAGCACTGCTTTGCAAAAGTTGAAGAAATGAGTTTAATCAAAATTTTTCTTTTTCTTTTTCACTTAAAAAAATATATTTATTTGTTGTATAGAAAATCTGACCCACTGAGGTTTTGTGGATGTGCTCATGACTATTTTAGCCAACTTAATGATTGATGACTGATTACACCTTTACAGTACATACTGGGTCCTATTGTTTCAAATCTTCAAAATTTTAAATTTTAGTGTTTTTCACAGTAATAATCATATTCATTTTTAAGTCTGGCACTTTTTGAAACAGTAGTTTTAAAGAAAAAAAGACACAAAGACAAATGAAAAAGAAAAAAAGTCAGACAAGATGACATATGAAAACATAAAGAAAGACACATACAAACCAGAAAATATATACTTCACATTTTAGGAAACCTCTACAGAAGAAGACTGATTTGCGCTGATTTGGCTTCTCTGAGAGTTTTAGGGAGGCTGATCTAAAGTCGGAGCTTCCACAGCAAACATGTGATAATCATGCTGTGAACTTGTGTGTTCTTTCAATAGATTTATAGATGGCATAACGGCCAGCGACCAAAACCAGGATTCAAATTGATGCAGCAGTAAAAAATGATATAATGCCATATCTTTAAGTCCTGGTCACACCAGTATTTAAAATGGTGAAATTGGTGAACAGTAGTTAACCACCTAGCTCTATGACTAGTCACTACAAGCATAACACTGTTGATATTCTTCATTTTTCTTGCTGTCAACAAATCCGACCAAAAGACCAAAACCAACAATGAATTGGTCCAAAACTAACAAGTGTTGTCTTGTTTAGCCAAATCCTGATTTAGCTTATTTCTCTGCACCATAGATCTCCAAAATAATAGAAAAAATCAGCACATCAAACAGCCACATTGTTGAACAGGGTGAAAACACAGCCATTGTAATTTATTTTGAATCAATGCCACATATACTATCTTGCTGCAATAAATACTCAGAGTACTAAATGTGTATTAATCCACTACTACAGAAAATAGTCCTCAATAAATGTAAAATGTACTTCTGTTAGCTAAAAACTACAGCGCCCAGCTGTTTTAGGAAATTACTGAGCCTTTAACAAAAAGAAATATATTATATATATATTTGTGAGCTGCATTTAAAGATTAAATGGTCTCATTGGAACCAGTGAGTTTGGGGCTCAGTGCCACGGACAGGGTAGGAAAGTCAGACAGTATTGAGAGACTGACTGACATTCTTTGGTGTTTTCATTGGAATTTGTTGATAATAAGAAAAATATAGAGTAACATCAATTAATCCAGTTATTTCTTTCAATTTTCTAAAAGCTCATTTAACCAGACACAACAGTTGATGACATATAATTCTGTAATTTGCTGTTGAACAACATACCTGATGAATATAGAGATGCTAAATCAAGAAAATCAAGCAGTGATTGATGTATAAAACCCCAAAATGAATAGTTACAGCTGAATTTCTACTCCTGTTTCTGTTTGGTGTCTTAAATTATCATCCAGAGCACATTCTTTCATTTCACTGAATACTGTTTGAATGAGACTGGTAAACTGGGTTGTGAGAAGCCACGAGCTTAGTTTAAACAGTATTATCTCAAAACTGGTTTAACTGCAGAGGGAGAAAAGTGTTGCAGGACACTGTTGAATATCGCTTTCAAGCTTGTAATATGTTAGAAAACTTCCATTAGCTGCAGGATTCAATGGATGTGACTGAAAGTGTTGATGTATGGGAATGCATGGGAATAAATGTTTCCTCCTTGTGTTAATGTATCAAAGCATTTCCTCTTTCATGATTTACAACAGAGGTTCCGAGGTAAATATTTGAGCCTAGAAATGATGAGTATGTTTGTTTGTTACCTTGCTCTTGGCCAGACTTTGAAACTCTAAAAGAAAACATAATCGGAAAGCAGAGCGTTACCTTTTCTGGCTATTCTGCTGATGTTATAGGGTACATAAGAACCTGAATGTTGCAAACTCATGTGTGTGATAGTTTGGATCTTAGTAAGGCACAAGAATAACATTAAAGCAATGATACAATTTTAAAAAACAACTATTAGTTCATTGTCTCAGACCTTGTTCTGAAGAGACAAAGTGGCTAAAAATTGGAGCCAAAAAATAGACTGTTCCACTACTCTTTGTCCCAAAATATCAGCTTTAAAAGGTCTACTAACAGCAATTTTCTTGCTTCTAAGGCTTTCAAAATGCCATGTTTACCTATGTCCTCATCAGGCTGTAAAAGGACCTACCTACCTTCACTTTGTAGTTTTTTGTCATAGTTTGCACTGCACACACATTTCTCAATAACAAGGCGTTCTACAGACCAATTTTAGCCGACTGTCTAATAACACGGCTCCTCAAGACCAACCTTTTTTAGACTTAAGTTTCAGAAAAGCTAAACTCAACAAAGATTAATTCTCTTATCGCTGTAAAAAATACCATGTTTGTTTTACAGTGAATTGTTGAACTTGGCTTTAGTAAAACCCACTATCGCCTTAATCTCCCTGCAAAATAAATCATTACTTTGAAAACAGTTCAACACATATCTGTCAGTGTAGGGTAAAATGGGTGGAGTACAGCAATAACACAAATGTCAGCTTCACGTCGTGGAAAATGACATGATTTACAGCTGCAATAATCCATATGGTTGGGGAGAATTCCTTTATTACACTCATACCAGCCCCCTTTCCTCTCTGTGTCTGTGTTTAACAAGTCAGTCATATGACATATTAGAAGTGTAAAACTCCCTTCTGTTTATTCACAGTGGAAGACAAAGGTGTGTGTGTGTGTGTGTGTGTATGTGTGTTTTATTATCCCTTCTATTCAACTACTGTTTCCCATTGTGCTAAAAAAAAATCTCCAATCAGCACTGACAGAAGCACCATGAACATAAAAAACTACACAAAAATATGCAACAGTTTATGTAAATAGAAGCACAATCAAAGCAACATGAAGAAAGACTAAAACACAAAAACTAAATGAATGTAGAATTATGAACACATTTTCAATCTTGCCTGAAATCTCATATGATTGGGAGCTTAAATCTACAATGTTCTTCTTAAACAAGAACATGAATCATTTAAAGACTGAGGGTTTGTGGTTTTGTTTGCCTAAAATGAGGTTTTCACTGTTGTTATGGATGGTGCGGTTTGGTAACCATTTCCTGTGGGTGAGCCCAGTGGCGAGCCGGTTGTGGTTAATATAGAGAGATGAGGCCAGTGGCTGCAGGTATCAGCTTTGCAGCACAGCTCTCACCGATTATATTTAGTTTAGTGAACTGGTACAAATTCAACCTCTAAACCTGCAGTCCTATTGTAGTGCTTAGCTTTAACAATATGTTGATAAGTTCCCATACTAGAGTGCATTCTCTGATTGATGATCCATTGTCTTTTGATGTAGATTTAAAAACACATGGTGCAGCTTCATAGCCAACATGGTCCCACCAGGTTATTTGCAACCCTGTACTCAGGTTGCACCAAATAACACAGAGACAATTGAAAAAGTGAGTCTTGGCCCTCAAAAAAAGAAGAACTATGTCAAAATTTGTTGAGAGTTGAAAATGTAATCTGAAGGAACTACAGGAAAATGTCCCAAAACAAGTTGTTTGTCAAATGTGATTTCTGATGTTTGCAGACAAGGTTCTAAAGTTCCTAAAAAGGAGGATCTGTAGATTTTCTGTGTCTTTTAAAAACGTATAATACGAGCACACTGCATCTTTCACTTACTCCTCACACACACTTGTGCACTTTTCAACACACCAGAGTTGTCTTCCGGGCCAAATTAACAGGTGGATAAACGAGTTACTGTGATGGTGGTCAAAGGTGAAATCATTTCCAATTTACCCTCAGACAACAGGCAGTGACTGGGAGTAAAGAGATTAACTCCCAAGTGAAATGTCGACTGTTTGAAAAATGACCAGTGACATGAAAGTAACACAGATTATAACTTGTATCCTCGTAAACTCTGCCAGCCTCACCGGTCAGCCCATCGTTACAGACTCATGTTGTGCAGTGAATCTTTGTTCAAACTTATTGAACATGGGTTTCCATATTTCATGTGTAAAGTGTAAGTATCATATAGTTTCAATACTGAGCTGGAAACAGAATGAAACACAAAGAGCTTGTCAGGAGGAAATTTAAGAGCTGAGATTCTGAAGTTGTTGTTTTGAGACATTTTTCTTTATTTTCTTTTTACCAAAACTGATATTCTTTAGATGCCTTAGAGATTTTAAATTGAAACCATTACTGTAATGAAACAGTATTGCTCATATGGAGAAATTAGAACAGTTTTCTTCCCCGGGCCCAGAGCCTGCAGGGGTTTTTGGTAGATTTTATATTCATTTGCTTGACAAATTTGTAATAAAACAACAGATTAAGCTTCACAATAGCTGTGAATTATCTCATTGTTTTCCATATGAAAACCCACCATGGACTTTACTCGCTCCTGAAAATAAAATACATAACTCACAATTGAAAACTCTAACAGCAGGGATCATGAGAAGTTTTGACCCTAAAATTGGATCACAGGTTACAAAAGGAAACCCGTAATTCAATTGAGAGGCAGCAAACCAGAAGATGATGATAAATTATGAAATTGTATTGGTAATTTGATTTTGCTTGTAACACTGAATGCTTCTACATGGTATACAGACTTCAATTGTTGTCTACTGTAAAAAAAAAAAGAAAGATTTTTCTCGTCTTGTTTCCACTTTTTAGTGAGTTAAACACATGACAACCGTCTGTTATTGCCAGCACTAAATATGAGGTCAGAGAATGAAAAAGGGAAAAGGATATATTGACTTAAGCTCACAAACAGGATATAAAGCTACTAAACTGTGTAATGGTGATAAAAAAACATTAACAGTTAAATATACTTTTATAGATAACCAGTCAGGGCACATCATTTTAACTTTAAGACCCAGAGGAAACCAGAGAGCAGGGTGGGCGCTGTGGCTGATAATGATGCTGTGTGGTTTACTGTCCCGGGGCCAACAACACGACCATAAATCCAGTCAGCTGACCGATCACATGACCTTCAACTCAAAAGCAATGAAGCAGAGTAGATTCAAGAAAAAAAGAGAGAATGGCTGAGTAGAATACAGAAGAGAAAAGTCAAATAAGAGTCAAATGCAGGAAGTCAGAGTGGAGGTTGGTATATCATTACATCAGAAAGGAGCTGAGTAACACAGAAAGAGATGAATGATAGACGGATACTGGCTCACTATTATGACTTTCTGGGACAGCCACTGCTATTAGCTCTACTTGTGTTATCATTACTGTTATTAATTTCATCTGTGCTATCATTAATATCACAGTTACTGTCACACTGTCACACTGACATTATTAGTTACACCTGTGCTGTCATCATTGGACCAAGAGTGGGGTTTTAAAAGTCCAATTTGGATCCAGTTCCAGGTTGGCAAAATATCCTCTGACCGTGAATGAACAGTGTGTGTTTTTGTAGATCAACAAGACCAATAGAGTGTCTGATCTTCTCCGGTGAAACAATCTAGCTGATTGTGTCACGGCAGCTTCAGTAGTCAGACTTTAAACACTGTCTCTCTCTTTTTTTGGTTCAGTAAGGAAAAATTCTTCGTTTAAACCTCAACAACTCACAACTGTCCCATCCTCTTGTTGTGTACAAGTCCACACTTGTTAAATGAAACCAGGTACAATCAAAAACGTCAGGGCTATTGGATTCATGAGACCCGCAGGTTACAGCACAATGCCCAGTTGTGTCTCTCCACATTAGTTTGAATTCCACCATAACGTCGTTCTGTTCCGATTGTATTCGATAAGGTTTCATGTGGCTGGATGTAATGGCATTAAGGTCCTGCACTTGAAAGGGTTTGTTTATTTCTATCAGGAGAGCAGAGGCCTTGAAAGACACTTTTGTTTAAGAATGAATTATTCTGAGGGTAATTTTCTGCTAAGCAGTTTGAGTCTGAGGTGACTTATTTATCTTATTTCCTTTGTTTGGCCACGGTGGGTATCACTGCTCATGAGACCTTCAGAATTACCATGAAACAATGAAATGTTAAAAACCATCACTTCCTGCGCGGCAGCAAAGAAGTACCAGACTGTGAGAAAGGGAAATGCTTTCATGAAGTTGACACGCTGAGTCAGATCACTGCTGTGTTAAAGCAGAACATATTGATTTAGATGGAAATGTCACAGGTTTTTACTGCAATACTGTAAACACAATCTGTTCTTATTACACTGGTTCTTATTTGTAGAGTGTTGAGAGAAAGAAGATATGTGTGGGCAATTTATTTGCAATTTAAAGATGTGATACATTTCAATTAATGTATTTTATCAGAGTTTTGAGCAGTCTGTCCTTTTACCTTTTGATATTTTATGAAATTACTCCTGATATTCAGCCACTGAGCTTTAGAAGAAGGACGACAAACATTTCACTTCATTTCGCCTTATTTCTGTTGTCACAAAGAGCAACTAGTGTTGAAATGTGATTTCAGGATATTCCACTTTTCAGTCATTTCCGGATCATGTCAAAATATTGTGTTTGTCCAAGTATGAATATGTCCAGTAAATGTTAACTCCTTTTTTTGCATGTTTGTGCATGAGTGGCAATTTCCCCTGATGATGGCGTTAGAGGAAAGGTCAGGTGGTCATCGAAATCTTTAAGATTCATTATATGGAGACTGAGAATATTCAGAAGAAATTTCATGTCTGTCTGCACAGCAGTTTTGGGATAGTTTCCTTGAGTGAGTGAGTCACAGTCAAAAAGATCAACCTATCATCTGACGCCACCATCCCCTCACTTGCTGGTTACTGTGTGCATTAATGAAAAATGATCCAATAATGATTCCATAATGACCCCCCCCCCACTCAAACTAAAATAACAAACCTGAGTTCCTCTATCATAATATCCCAGTAAACTCCAGATTTTAACCCCCAACGCTGCCAATGTTAGCGCCTTGCTCTGGACCTACAGCACAGGCTCGACCCCTGCTCTCTGACCTCCTCGCCCCTCCTACTCTGCCTCCCAGGATCCCTACATCCATGCTGACCTTTCAGATCCAGCTGTGTTAGCTGTCTGTACAGATGTTAGCTTACCTCCTGCTGTGGGATTAGAGAGGGATTGAGGAAGCCTGGTGAGACTCACAGATGGATAAATGAATACATACAGTACACCTGAGTTGAGTCTGTCATATTTTTACTCTGATGTGGTCCCACTTTCAAACCAGTTTTACGTACTGGACAGAAACACTTAAATCATCAAGAACACACTATATCATATTATGTGCGGATTTAACTGTATCTGTTTGTCGTAGGCATGAGAGATATGAGCCAATAAGGAAAATGTCTTAATCATGTTCCTGTTGTGTTGACCAGGGGAATTTTGAGGGTGCACAGTTTCACAATACATGTTAATGTTCACACCAAACCAAGTATTTGCCAGTGGTTTGGCTTCTATGATCAAACCATTAGTAACTATGTAGAACTTATCTAAGACACTTACTAACAATATCTTGCATTTAATGTCAATATTTAACTTCCACACTATGTAGTAATCTCCCGTTGGAAGGAACCAAGTAGCCCAAACAGAGAGGGGGGCTGTGTGATGCAGGCAGTTCAATACCAATAAAAACACAGAAGAGCAACTTTTGTTTATATGCTATATTCAGGGTTTTTTTTTTAAGGCTAATTAAAAACACTTATTGTAAAGATAGAATTTAACAACTTCTAAAGCCATCCAATCTCACATATTTGAGGGAGGACGTGCTGCCTCAACTTGAATGGACACAACATCACTGGTGTTCATCTCTAAAACGCTGAAGTACATATGTGTAAGATTGTCATTGCAAACCTGTTGAGCAGTGGGGCTCTGCTAAAAACTGCAGATCTTTCTTTTACATTCTTAAGTTCGGTTTCCAAAGACACCAAATAACTCTGGACAGTGTGGACAGCTGGTATTGCCCCGATGATGTGATCAGTGAGTCACTATTGATCACTGTCTCTGAAAAGCAAAAAGAACTTAAAACACATCAGCAACAAATATTCTTGTAATTGGGTTAAAGCAGTGCAAAGAATTCCACCCGGCTGCTGGTTAGTTTCTCCTCATTGATCTTTCTGCCGCGTCATCTCTAATGTGCCTCACTGTTTTGCTAAGTGGGTCTGAAATGCTGAAAGGTTCTGGACAATCTGCGTGGTAACCCCAGAGGATGTCTGGATAAATTAGATAATCAAGGGTCAATCTTCATCCATGTTAGTGGTTATTGATTGTTGACTTCGGAGAATAGATTGGTAACGACAACAAAGACCCTCGGCAGTATCATCTGAACAGATGGAAAAGAAATTAGTTGTCTGATCTGTTTAAGATGATCCAGAGGTCACAACAGTCAAACACAAAGGTCTCTGAAAAATATCTGCTGACCTTTTATATATAATAGATTACTGTGAAACTAAAGTTTTTAAACACCAGTTTGAGAGAGATATTTGAAATACTTATGACTAGCCCTAATGCATTTTTGTCCATGAAGAACTGACAGCTGCCATCAAATGTCTGGTCAGATTTGTAATGTTTACTCATTGGTTGTTCAGATAGTTGATTACATTTGAATCATAATTTAGCTAATTTTAAACTATTTTGTTCAGTCAGAGTTCTTGTTTGGCTGCTAGTTAGTTGTTAAAATGATAATTTCTTAGTTTTTTTATTATTTTAGTAGTAGTCTTTATTGTTAGTTGCGAACTCACTACGCCTGAGCATGTGCTAATGCAAATCAAACATGTCCTGCTGTTGCTGCTTCATATTAAAAGTGTTCAACTGGCGAACCTCAGGGTGGCTTTTTTTATGTGAAGCAGCCAACAGAATTCTGGGACTGTAGTCTGGATAACCACAGGTATCAACCAGGACTGAACTCATAGGATTATGACTTTAAATGAAAGAATGTGTCTCAAAAGATGTCATCACTTTGGTATCAGTACTGAAACTCAGTTATATTAGTACTAGTAGTATTGTACCAGTATCGAAGATTTTCAAGATCAACGATACCAAGCCATACTTGTGTTTACCAATACAGAGTATCATTCAATAATAATTAGATGTCACAATTTTAGACGTTTTAACCTATTCAGCAGCTTCTCTACTGAAGCCAGGTCATCAGTTGATTTGAAATATCTGCACCCACCATTTAAAGTCAAACTAAAGACAGATTTTAGATGCTTGTTTCATAAAGTTTAAAAGCATGCTGTGGTGCTTTGAGTAGCTTTCATGATACGAGTATTAAAAGTCTTTGGGAAACTATTGTAAACCACAGCGAGCATTTCCAGTGAGAAGAGACAGATTAATCCTGTCAGTGTTGATCAATAATTAACAGCAGAGACTAAGCTGCCATCGCTCCCCAGCTGCTCTCAGAAATTTTGAAAAACATCCATCTATAGTTTTTCCTGGGATGTTCCTCTGCACAAATTAGTGTTGTTAGATTTAAAAATTCAGCTTATAGTCATTTGGCTGATTATGTTGAAACCTTTATCTGATGGGTTTTTGGTGGACTCACTTCAAATTCCTCTAAAATCAGTTTGCTTCTAGTCTAGCTTCTATAAGCTTAGAAAACTATCATGTTGTTGAGCAACTCTAAACTCTACCAAAGTCTTTTTTTCACTTGGTGCCATCTGTTTTTCTGAGAATACAGCTAATTTGGAAATCTAACTTGGATTTGTATAAAACATGTTAAGCTGATATTAATTATTTACAGATTTAATTAAAGGATCAAGGTTTCATTATGTATAAAGGGCTAATGAACCCCAAAGATACAACACCCTCTTTATTCATCATCATTAATGTGTAGCTAATGAGAAATAGAGGATAACACAAAGTACAGACTGTTGTTTCTCTCTCTCCTAGTATGGTTGAATATATAATACTGGATTAAAAAACAATTTCACCAATACGCAGTGAATCATCACTTTTCTTCCTCTGTCCCTCTCCCACTCCTTCTTATATTTTTTCCAAAGCCTGTTATTTATTGTTCAGACACGTCTCTGCTATATAATACCTGACAATGCAGAAAAACTCATGATGAAAATGATTTATTTATACAGCAGCTCTTAAGTAAACAGCACTCTCCAGAGTTACAGTTTATACAAGACAGGACATAAGCAGCATTAAAACAGCTGCGTACAGAAATGTTTAAGAGAAATCAACTCATCATGAAACATACATTAATACAAGAGTTAGCTATATTAAAGGTCATCTTACAGTGAAGGAAAGAAAATGCACTACTTTCTAAGAAAGGCCATTCAGTTCAGTTCATTCAGTTGGTTGCAATCTGCAACCTCGCTGCTAGATGCCACTAAATCCTACACACTGGTCCTTTAAGTACTGGTGATGCTGCTGTTGCTTCACATTAAAAGCATTCAACTGGTGAAACACTGGGTGGTTTTTATTGTGAGGAAGCCACAGGAAACACAATGTATTTGTCAAAGAGGTTATCTCTGACCACAATCATATTTTAGAAATTCATATCAGTTTTAAATGTAGCATAGTAATTAAATTGAAGAAGGAGCAGTCACAGTTAGAAGAAGCACTGCAAGAGGCTGCAAACCTCCAACTCCTCATCAAGGTAACAAACTTTACTGTGTTCTGCTTCTGTGTTTGTTTGGCAACAGATACATCACTGGATCTACTTTTGTATTTCTCAGAAGGTAGCTGCTCACTGAGTGTTTGCTGTAGTATTGAACCGCGCTTGCCTTTACTACAGTAACCACTGGTGTTGCCAAATCAACCAGGACTGAAATCTTTAGGATTACAACTTTTAAAAGTTTAAAAGCAGAGGCAGTGTTAGCTGACCTGATGCTAAGTGAAAGGCTGATCAATAGCTGAGAAGCCAGTCAAGCAAAGTATTTACTCACTGTAAGTTTTTAATATAGAACAGTTGAAAGATCCAAGTTGGAAGACCTGAAAGGCCTCTTAGGACTGTAAGGTGTTAGAAGTTCAGTTATATTCCAATGCCAGACCAAGCAAGGCCTTGCATGACTTTCAAATGAGTTCTAAAAGAGATGAGAGATGTCTTGTTAGTATTATATTTTTAAAAATTATCATTGACATCTTAGACATATAGTGTTTTACATCATCTAACAGTTGCATAGATGCTAAACAGTGAAGCCAGCTTGCTAACGTCAGTATAGTTTGAATTCTCATTTTATATTCATGTTATTTTCATAATGGATTCATATTTGTACATCATTGCCACAAACATGCTGTATTACACACTTATCTGCACTTTCTCTTGCTTGCTTGCTTGCTCAACACACAACGAGTAATAAATCTGTGCGTGTTTAGAGCAGCACAAGACTGAATGGTTGAAATTACACTCAGGGTCTGTCAGGTGGATTTATGCTTCTCTTTAGAGGTGTAGAGTCTCTCTCTCTGGCGTTGGGACTGATTTATACAACAGTTCAGTGTAGGATTTAACCCGCTGATTGTAAAAGCAACACCACGACACAAGATGGATGTGTTGCACATTATCAAGCTTTGTTGTGCATTATGTGCATCCATTATATACCTGAAGTACTGGGATGGAGAGAGACAAAATGGTTGCACAAAATCAGAAAATATATACATCCTCAACAGCTTCATGCGGGCCTCACTCAACAAGCACCACCTGCATCGCAAAACCAACAAGTCCTCCAAACTAAAATACTGTACATGCGTCATTGGTCTCATTGCCTTCCTCCACATCCTTTTGCTCATGCATCTGTTCCTTTTTCACATTTTTCACATTTTTTGTTGTTAGTCTTCCTTTTTATCCTTTCATTTAAGTTTTTAATGTTGGTCGGTCAGTCCGTCCACTACCTTAAGCAAATGTTAGCATGCTAAACACACTAAACAAAGACGGTGAACATAGTAAACAGCATACCTGCTAAACATCAGCCTGTTTAGCATTTTCATTGTGTGTGATGTTAGCATGCTTATGTTAGCGTTTAGCTCAAGCAATGCTGTGCTTATGTACAGCCTCACAGAGCTGCTAGCATGGTTGTAGACTCTTAAGTCTTGTTGGCTTGAACTTTCTTCAGAAAAGGTGTCTTTCTGTCAGTGTAACATGTATTTATCAGACTGCTAGGAAATTGTGTGAAAACTTTGAAGACAGAACAGGAAATCGGTATTTTTACGTCTGAAGCTCTGAGGTCGGTCAGTGACGTCAGAAAGATGCGGACAGATAGGAACATGCTGTTTCATATCTGCTGCTTCAGATGTGAAGGTAGAATTTAATATCTCTGTGACAATTGTGAAAGAAGTCTGTGATACTTTTTTCAAAAGTTGCAAGTGAAAGTGCTGCATTTAAAGTTTTACTTAGGTGACAGTGTGGAGGTATAGAAATGTGTCATATCTTAGGAGCTTATAATATTAAATAAAATTGACAATACTCAATAACAAGGGTAATGAACAAAAAAAAGTCTGTTTTGTATTTCTCAGTTTGTAATGACACATGATACAACAGCAGATTCAGGGCCAAATGTCACAACAACTCAGGCGTTTAATAGATAACCCAAATCTATACAAATGTTGGATTTATTTATGAAGCTGCTGACTGTTTGTGTTTCTGAGTCAGACTGAAAGCAGTGATGTCTGTTTTTATCTCACAGATATGATGGATAACAGAGGAGGAAGAGCAAAACACAACTTCCTGATAGACATTCTGATACTGACACTGATGATGTGTCTTTCATGTCTTCTCTGTGCAGCAGGACTGGATTGTTGTAGACTCTGTCCTCTCTCTCTGTTTGTTTCCCCTCTTTCCTATAGTGTGTGATTGTTCATACATTTTTAATGCCTCGGTGTATTTTATGGTTTTGTTCTTGCTTGTTATTGAGATAGAAGGTTTCACAGGCACTTGGGAAAATCTTTCCTCCGCAACCTGAATGTAACAAAGCTAAAGCAGTATTTCTGTTATCTGTATATATTTCTATTATCAGGTATTCACTAGCTAATCCTAATGTATTGTAATCGCACAGCCCTGCAATAAATCCTACCCATTTACATCAACAAGGGTAGAATAAACATTAGAAAACACATCTCAGTATAAGGCAATACTGAGGATTTATTGCAGTTGTATCAGACTGGATTAGTTTTAGATAATTGGACCTAATAAACTGGAAACTGAGTGTATATGAAGTCACTATACACTTCTGTTAAAGGTACACTCGGGACCCTTCAGGGGGCGTGATACACATGTGTTTTGCTGAGAAGCTCTGAATGTAAATATAACTTTATTTTTAAAAGAAAATTTCACAGGGTGTCTTTAATAAAAAATTGATTAAACTGCTAACCTTTCCATGTTATTTTAAATGCTTTTTCAGTGGCTTTTCCACATGTGAAGTTTTTTTTAAAGACCATAGTACACATTTTGAGGTCATGGCCACTAATTAATCTATAGAATCATCAAATCCAAAATTCTAAACATGTTGATGAAATTCTCTATTAAAAGAAATTATTAATTTGTAAGAATCTCTTTTATGAATTTGTGAATCAGTTCAGAATGGAAAAGTCTTTTTAATACATTTTTCCTCACGTTTACCAGTGCAGCATAAGGAAATATATAAAAAACACAGACATTTTTTAAAAATAAATCCCAACTTTATGCTATTCTATTTTGTTTAGTTGTTTGTTGTTGGGGTGACTGTGAGTGGTGCTGTTCCTTGCCGTCAGCTGACCGAGCTGCTGTTGACTGTTTTACCCTCAGGGAATCATGACTGACACCCTGATCACACTACAAACATTCCTGGTTTTTCACAAATGATGACAGATCAATAGGCTTGACAACGCCCCCTTGTCTCACCCCCAACCTCTCACCTCCTGAGGGCTTCATCAATACCAGGATGGACAGATGCTAAATGTGTCAGAGAGAGAGAGAAAAAAGAAAAAATAAGGTTTATCTGTTTACTGTCATGTGGTGCTCCCACAAATAAAGACATCTAACTGAGTTAGAAGGACTGCTTTCCAGACCTTGTTAAAGGAGCAGACCAGTGTCTTTTTCACATACTGAACATACTAAAGACCATTTCTGAGGTAAACCCTGCAATTTTACATTTGTGTTTTTCTTAGACAGGAAGCCATTGGTTTCAGTTCATTAATCCATCACAGTGAGGATTTGCTAATGCTGTCATCAAAGTTGTGTTATCATTATGTGGTAATGCATTTGAAAAGATCTTCTCTTTGTTAATGTGCAGTTGGGAAAATAATAGAAACACATAAAGACAAATGTACTTAACTATGTAGCCAAAGAGCTGCTGAGAAAAAGACTGAAAATCTGCAGCTGTTTTATTCTGTACACATCAGAAAATTCAGTTTTTGCTTCTATGAAAATGAAGGGACAACTTTGCTATTTGGAAGTCCTTATCACTAGTGGGTCAAAAGAGAATTTTTCTGAGGGTGGCGCCAGAGGAAAGGTCATATTGTTACCTAAATCCAAAGGATTTGTCTTCTGTACGGTGAAGGGCATCTCACATTCAGCTTGTCAGGTTCAGATCTACACCAAGCCCCCAGGAAGTGTGCCAGGCTTTGAAGCCAATTTGACATAGTGGCCAAACCATGGAATTACAACTTCTGGTTCCGACAGGGAACCAAAAAGCATTTTTCCGACACACAATTGTTGGAAAAGGAGCAGCTTTAAAATGGTGGATAGATTATTTTGAGCGTCACAACACCTGTGAAATGACTCGTTTCGGTGCTCGGCGCTGGGGCCCATAGAGCATGAGCAGTATGTTCTCATCTTGGTAATTTCTTTACAACAGGAAGTGGCTTTTTTGGCTTCATGTGCCACCATGGATGTATAATAAGAGCTGGATAGGGCGCGGCTCCTCAGCCTTGCAGCCAGTTTTTCCCAGTGGCCACTCGCGGTATTGCAGCGAAAAATCCCCGTGCGGCCCAAAAATCATTTTCCCCATAGACCACCATTATAAAGAGACGTTGAGAGACGACCAGAAAACTGGACACCTCGAACTGCAAACGTCAATTATGACTATTTCTTTTATGAACTTTTGGAATGAATGAAGGTGGCCCCACCTCCAAAGCTGTATCCAGTTCTCTTTATACATATATACTCTACGCTGTCTGACTTGCTGAACTCTCATCAGTTTAAGCTGGATTCTATTTAGTCTCAACCGTACCTCAACATAAATACTAATATTAGCATGCCAACATGCTGATATAAACATGCTCATACAATATGAATGTTAACCACAACTTAATTCTCAATTATTGGATGTAAAACTCAACGATGCTACACGTGCAACATGCTTTGCATTTTTGCATGTTACTATGCAAACATTACCGTGTTAACATGTGTAGGCTTACAGATGCAAAATGCTAACATTACGTTGATATGTTAACATACAGTAAATTTGGAAAAATGCTAACATCCAGTGTGTTAGTGTAACATGGAGATATTTTGGATTTCAGCACATTAGCTCTTTAGTATGCTATGTTAGCATATATTTCAGTACTTTGGGTTTGCTGTAGCTCAGGCATTAGTGTGGGCTGGACATTAATTGGCTCCTCCTGTCCATGTATCGAAGTGTTGTTTAGGGGAAAAATATAGGTCGCTTTGAGCGTCTAATATACTATTTGTGTGGACTGCACTAGCATTGCTATTTCTGTTGTAGATTACTGGAAATAGCTGCTATTTATACAAACAACTGATAAGGATTGCTGATCAAATATACTGCAGTTTAAATGTCAGTCTACTATCTTTGTCTCAGTCTGGTTGATGAATGACGTCACTCTGATTGCCACTGTACTGTCTGATGTACAGTGAGGTTATTGTGAGGAGCTCCGGGGTAGTCACTGTCCTCTCTATAATAAAGCACAGTGTTATACATGCTTCCTCTCAGCTGAGTGAATTAGAGTCTTATGATCGTCTGTCTAAATATACCACGTTTGGCCTCAAGGCAAACAGAGAGAAGAGTATCCCAGACTACGACTCACTGTAAGATACATGAACATGTTTTTCAGGAATTTCACGTGAGAACTGCATTCCTCTTCGTTATAGATACCATCTCTACTAGCTGAGATGCACAGGGGTATTCAATTAACTAAAATAAGTGGATTCTACTGATAATGCACTTTCTTTGATGTTGGTGAAAGTTGATCTTGTGCCTTTATCAAACTGTGCCTACATGGTTGGATGAAGTCTGGCGATGTCCGTCTGTCAACAATTAGAGGTCAGATTTACATAGAATTTACTTTGGATATTCATGATCCCTAGTAGACGTATCCTACTGACTTTGGTGACCCCCTGACCTTTCCTGTAGCGCCACCATTAGGGCAAAATCTAGGAGTTAGGTTTTGGATGTAAAATCTTCATCTGCAGAATATCTTGTAGCCGTCAAATAAAAGTAAATAAAAAGAAAAATTTCCTTCTGAAATGTAGTTGGGTAGAAGTAAAGTAAAATAGCATACTATTAACTTGAGTTAAATACAAGCATATCAAAATTGTACTGTGCTTTGGTATTTTCCACTGGATTTTTGTCATGTGATTTTCACTTGTTTTACTGCTCAAAATAAATACAAATTCCTAGATTTTTGCTTTGAATAATATACATGAATAAAGTGAATCTGATGTATGAGTTTATTTATATGCTGCACTTTTTCACACAGACTTTTTCCCACCACAAACACACACACACGCACACACACACACACACACACACACACACACACACACACACACACACACACACACACACACACACACACACACACACACACACTCAGCAGCACAGTTACTATTTTCCCAGAAAGTCATGTTCTGATTAGGGATGCCCTCTGATCCTCACTCCCATAATTCAAAAGTGGGTAGTACAAGAACACACAAAGACGCAGACACACATCATCTTCTTTCTGTCACTGAGTATGTTTTTTATTAATTTGCTAACTTTTGACGTGTCAAACTGATAATATCAGTGTTCGCGCAGTTTCCTCTTTTCTTCTGTTTTATTATTCATGTCATTTGCTACTTTTTCAAACACTCATCTGTGGGAACTTGAGCTATGAGTCTGTGTGTGTGTTTGTCTGCATGTTAACATGCATCTCTGTCTGTTTTTGACAGGTTTATTGCGGTCATCACTATGACTGATGGGGATTATGACTACCTTATAAAGCTCCTTGCCCTGGGGGACTCCGGTGTGGGGAAGACCACCTTCTTGTACCGATACACAGACAACAAGTTCAACCCCAAGTTCATCACCACAGTCGGCATCGACTTCAGGGAAAAGAGAGTGGTAAGTTTCCCATCTCTTACATTAAAAATGTTTAGGAACAAAAGCAGAGAAATATGCAAAAGTTTCTGGTAGGTTTTTAGCTATTTCTGTAGCTCTTTCTAGTTTTGAATTGCAAGTAATTCATCTTAAAACTTCATCTCAACTAGATGTCAGTTTTCTGATACAGCGACGTCCACATGCTCATATTATATGCAGGTGATGGAAGCTTGGTTACCATAGTTACCATGGCATTTGCCAGGCATTTTCTCAGGGCTTTACTTATCAAAGAACAAACAGTTGGTCAGGTCAGGTCTGAATTTTCTGCTGCTTTACTCCCACAGTGGCTGCTGAGCTGAGTCACAGTCGGGCTATTTTAACTTGTACATGCAGATCAAACCTGGGTCAAATACACCAGTAACCCAGGATGAATTATCTGTGAAAAATGGATTAGGTTAACTAGTTAGTTGTTGGAACAGTGGTTTCAAACCTTTTTAGCAACTCCTCATTATAGATTGTAGCAGGTGCAAACATGAGTTGTGAGCAGTTTACCCACAGGGTGTTTTTTCTTTTTTAGACTGTTTCATCTGAAGGGTTTTCAGAGGAGTTTCAGAGCTATCCTATATTTCACAACGAAGAAAAGCAAAACTTTGAAGCAAAATTCTAAAAAAGATATAATTTTGTGTAACAGAAATATAAGTTTTTAACCACACTCGCAACATTGCCTCTGAGGATGACAATGTTGGTGTGTCAGTCAGTCCACCACTTTGGTCCAAATTGAAATCTCAAAAACTATTGAATGGATTGCTATGAATTTTTAATCAACATTCATGGTCCTCTTTGGATGAATCCCAATGACTTGATGATCCCTGGACTTTTCCTTTAGTGCCACCATGAGGTTTTTTAGTGAAATATTTCAACAGTTTGATGAATTGTCATGAAATTTGGTGATGTTCGTGTTCCCATCAGGATGAAATCCACTTCTTGTTATTTTGTCCAATACTTAAGTCTATGTCCAAATATCTGCAAAACCAATGACATTCACATCAGCCTCAGCTGTACTGTTCTTAATGATCTGTGTTTGTTGCTGATCAGGAAATGTTAGAATGTTAACATGCAAAACTAATATGGTTAACATTGTTATAATTACAGCAGCTAATCATCAGCATGTTAGCATTGTTATGTCATTGTCACATTAGCTGATGTTAGAATTTAACTCACTGTGTCTAAGTACAACCTGACAGAGATGCTAGCATGGCTGTAAACTCTTAGTTTTGTTTCTTTCTAAATGTATTTTTTAGTATCAAAACCAACAGATCGTCCAAACTTAACAACAAAATAAGGTGATTGTCAGCCCATATGAGTAGTTTTGAAGTCTACTGGAGGTTTTTATACTCAAAAGATTGATTTTGGGTGTACCACTGTAAACTATTGACTGAGACTTGTTGAAAACATTTACTCCTTTTACTGGAACCTTGTCAGGATAAATACGTCCAGACATCCATGTGTGAGATTCAGTTATCTGAATCAGAGTGGGAGGAGGTGTCAGTGGTCACCTTGGTGCTGCTCTGCCTTCCAAGTCTGAAATACTGATACTGCCGCTTTAATCCCAGTTCTCCAGATGACTCATAGGATTGATTATTGTTCCTCACTTCCTCTGTGTGCATGTGATGTTGTGATGTGCTTGTTTGTGTGTGTGTGTGTGTGTGTGTGTGTGTGTGTGTGTGTGTGTGTGTGTGTGTGTGTGTGTGTGTGTGTGTGTGTGTGTGTGTGTGTCTTAAGGTCACACCCTATTTTCAAGCTGTTTTATCTGGAGTCAAACAGAAACAGACAGATGTGTGATCACAGCTGTAGTTCACTGCTGTCAGTGGTTCTTCCTCAGGGTCTTTATGGGACCCGAAGCTGAATACAAGTTTGTTTAGTCTTTGTCTAGAGAACCAGACTTTGTAAACAAAAGTCACATGACTTCCAACCAGGTCAATTATTGTGTGTTTTAGACTTAGTGGTATTCATGCAGTTTACAGTGAGAGAGAAATATCAGATTATCTAGTCATTTAGTTTAATGTTACTGGCATAATGTTTAGTAATTCAAGGTATATTGTGTTTTTTCTTTGAAGTGTAATGTAAAGTGTCAGGACAGATATTTCACTCATATTCCATGTATCCTCAGCTAGCTTACACAACAGTTCCACCTGGCAGTAAGTAGCTCTAAGTATTTAGTATCAACTTTACAACTCTTACAAAACTGTAAGAACTAGTTTGTCTCTACATTAGTTTGGTCTCTGCAGTGACAGGCTTAGCAGTAAACCTGAAAACATTACATTACGTACAAACCCCACCCTACTAGAATAAGTCTAACTCAACACATTTCAAGACTTAAACTGCAAAAAGATTTTAAATAATGAGAGACTATTCTGCTTACTTATATATATATATATATATATATATATATATATATATATATACACACAGTAGCCTACATGGTCATTCATTCCTTCAGTTGCTTCGATTTTAACAAATTCAGGGAGACAAGATCATATCAGCCCTGTTCTGCCCTCTCTTCACTGGTTACCAGTCAGTTTTAGACTTAATTTTAAGACTTTACCAATTAAGTTCAAAGGACTTCATGTGTTGGATCCTGGCTATACTGGTGAATTCCTGCTCTCCTACAAGAGCACACATGTCTGATCCTCCTTTTGAATCTGATGTTGGCTTTTCCTAAATCCCAACTCAAGACTGAAGGTGACTGGGCTTTTGCAGTCAGGGCCTCTCAACCCTGATTTAATTGTAGTTTCTGCTGTGAAAACTGCAATTCAGTAAAACAAAAGATTTGTTTTTCCCTTGCCTAATTTAAAAAATGGTCTCATACTTGCAAAAACCGTATTAAGGGATTTATTAGTGTGACAACCTTTGCAGTCTTATTTCTCATCAACTCAAGCAGAAAAGTAGATTGAATATCTTGCTTAGAAAAAGTTAAACAGTCTACAGCAAATGGTGTTTGACAAGATTATCTTGTAAAAATAAGATTTAATTGTTAAAGAAGAAGATATCTTGACTGTCTTGATTTGACCCTTTTTCAATATGAGCTGAGTACTGAACATTTGGAATATTGACACCAAATAGTCACTGAGCCTCTTTAGTTTTGCTGACTTATTCTTTGATTGGATACATTATGATTCTAATAATAATGTTAACTTCATGTTGTATTTTATGTAGACAAGGTTTTTGTACAGCTGATTGTGTGTAGACATTAAACACTGATACAAGTGAAAGGTTTGGTTTATTTTGTTTAATAAAAAAAAACGGGAAAAATATGAAAAACATAAGCAAGGTATTGAAAAGTACATACATTTATGACATTTGTGCTAAAACCCAGCATCATATTGCAGTAATACTCAGCTCCAATAACAAACAGCAGCACAGGTCTCACTACAGTGACCTCACACTGTCTGATGTACAAGTGTCATAATTTGCCACCTGACTTGAAAACCAGTTATCACCTGAAAAACTGAACCAAAAGCTCCACTCTTGATTTTAAAACAGCTGCTCTCTCATGATTGGTGCAAACGCACCCTTAAAAGAGCGTCAGAGAAAGTGACAGAGAGTGTCTCATCTGTGAGAGTCCAAGGTGTGAATGACGCCTGAAGCTTCGTGCAGAGACACAAACACAAGCAGCTGCTGCACAGAGTTCATCATTACAGAATCAGGAGGACCACCGACCATATTACTGTCAGTCAGATCTGTTGAGATATTCACACCTCTAAAACAGAGCAGTGATGAAAAATGGATGTAAGGGGCCTTCAGACCGAACACAGTACTGTCATAAAAAACACAAGAGCCCGAGCAGATGAAATATCTGCTCAGGCTCCTTACACAGTAATGTGGATGCTGTAAAAATTCAACACATTTAATCCATGTTTGGCTGGAATGTTGTTGCTGTGGAGTGAGGAGCCTATAAAATTCTTGTTGATGTATATCTTCAATAATATTGCTTATATTTACACTCAGTTACCAGTTTATTATGTTCACCTAACTACTGTAGGAATAATTCAGCCTAATGCAACAGCATTGCAATAAATCTACCTGTCATGTTACTTTTTGGTCATTTTGGAGGCTGCTGTTGAAATGTATTATGTTATGCTGAGAGGTGTTTCTAATATTTTGTCCACCCCATTTACTGTATATCATTTAGGATAGATTAAATATTAGAAAGACCTCTCAGTATAATATAACCAGATACAAGGTATATGTTGACATGGAAAGTGAAAGTTTCTTTATTCTACCTTTCATTTGATTTGTCATTAAGATTCATCAGTTCAGATTACTGTGTGTTTATTGTACCTGGTGAATATGAAAACTAAACTAATGTTTCTTTCTCTTCAGGTGTACACAGCGTCCAACCCCAATGGGACAACCACAGGGAAAACCTTCAAGGTCCACCTTCAGCTCTGGGACACAGCTGGACAAGAGAGGTGGGCTGCTCGTCCCATTGGGACTGGTTCTTAGTTTCCATCATGGGGTTGTCTGTCTGTCTACCTGTCTATCCATGTGTCACTGGTAATATTGGACTGATATGTTTAGATGACTTTAGGGAACTTACATGGTTTTCAAGTGGCAGCCATTGCAGGTCAAAGTTAAAGGTGCACTGTGGAGTTTTTTTGTAAACAAACAACAGTTATGTTTACATTGTGTGCCACTCGCATTATGCATTATGTATCCTTGTGGTCTAACAAACGTGTTGAGTGCATTTCCTTCCTCATAAAACATCTGCAAAGCCAATTTTTAAAGTATTTTAAATCCTGCTTTGTTTAGATCCGTATTTTTCTTCTCTGCCTTTGCTGCATACACAGCATGCTGTCGCATGCTGTGCATTACAGTCACTTGTAGATCATTGGAATAGTGTGAATGTGCACAAACAAAATGGGGACCCACTCATTAAAAAACTGCATACCACAGGGTACCTTTAAAAAGCTGAAGTGTGTCCATTTGCTGCTTCCCTAATGTCCAGTAGATGCTGCTACGGGAAAAGTCCAGACTCCAGAAATAGAAAGTTTTTCCTTTACAAGTTAGTGTGTCAGTAGTTAAACTCTTTTAAAGTGTGTTTTGATGGAAAGGCAATATTAAAGGGACATTTCAACAATTTGTGAAACATGTATTCGCTTTCTTGCCGAGAGTTAGATAGTAGCTCGTTAACTTAGCTTAGCATAATGACTAGAAACTGGAGGAAACAGCTAGCCAGGCTCTGTCCAAAGGTAACAAAATCCACACAATCCACACAAAAACTGAAATGTGAAAACATATTGTGGTTTTATGGGGGGTTATGTGCTGGACTATTTCTTGGCCGGATGCAGTCACTTCAGCAGACTCCTCTTACCTGACAACCTGGTGACAACAATGCTCCAGAAAGTCACTACCAAGTCAGTACCCAGTATTGCCACTACCAAAAAATACCGAATGATGCCTTTAAAACCTAATAAGAAGAATGGTTTTGGGCCTGTCACTTCATCTTCAAAATTTCAGAATTACACTGATATGGCTTATTAGTGCAAAATATTCAAATTGGCAAGTCCAGCTTTGGCAAAGTTTGTAAAATGATAAAGCTCACTGTTGAAATCCAGCATGTTTTATCACACTGATCGGTTGGACAGGGAAACAACGGTCAGAGCAGATGATTGTATGTGTGTGTGCCGTATGAGCGTGTGTGTGTGTGTGTGTGTGTGAGTGTGTGTTTGTGTCGTCTTTAATTGGAACGAGCCTCAATCTGTTGAATCTGTTTATAAAGTATGACTCATTGCAGGATGAGTCAGTGTTAGTTACATAATATTAATTCCATTTCTTCAGTGTGTAACGGAGCAGATTTCTTTATATTTTATGAACTGATCTTCATGATCATTGAATCGAGTAACTGAAGTCATTATTCCACCTGTATGATCAGTTCATCAGACTGTTTGCTGTGGAAACACCCCTGATATCTGCTGCTTTACCCTGATCGTTTTCATATTACATATTTGCTAATAAAGCGTCATAAGTATTGTTTGCAGAGTTATTTTCCTTGCTGTGTTACACTCTGAAGCCCAGCATGCTACAGAACACACAAATGAAGTTAAAATCCCTTTTATAGCTGGTGTAGATAAAAACGACAGCACACAACACACTTAATACATTTTCTTTGTTTAAACCAATCACAGTTAATCATTAAGGCTATCGGTCTCATCCAAATGATTTTTACACAAATATATTTTGAAAGTGTTCAAATTATTGAAATATTTATTAAATAACTGTACAAAACTGTACAATGAAGTATCACCACAGATTGTGTGGGTTGTAGCTGCTGCAGTAGTGGGCCAATCACCCGTTGCATTAAATCAAAGACTGCTTGCGGTGATTGGCTGCGAGCAAAACTACAGAAAGTCTTTTTTTTACAAAAAAGATTGAATGTGGGTATCATTTGGCTGGAGGAGTTTCTATGCTACTTGGTACAGGGTTATTTTGGTAGATACCTTAAAGGTATTGAGTACTGATACCCAGCCCTATAATTGGCCCTACAAAAAGCAGGTGTAGATAGATAAGATAGCATTGTTCTGCAATAATGCAGTTAGAGAAAGTTGAACCACTGTAGTGTTATTCAGTTCAGTGGAAAAAAAATAAAGCATTTAAAATGTGCAGTATGCCAAAATATAACCTTTTTTTGGTGTGTGTGTTCCAGGTTCCGCAGTCTGACGACGGCGTTTTTCAGGGACGCCATGGGGTTCCTGCTGATGTTTGATCTCACCAGCCAGCAGAGCTTCCTCAATGTCAGAAACTGGATGAGTATGTTGTTAATGTCTCATTTTCTTAACGTGTTTTGAAACTTGCATTGCTTCAGCTTGGGGTCCTGTCTACTGCTGTAGCAGCAGGAGTTACAGTTTCATGTTTTTATTCATGTCCCCTGATGCATCTGTTGCACATGAATATGTACAAATATAGAGTGTTTCAGAATTATAATTTTTAACATATGATTTGTGTGTTTTTGCTGTTTATTTGTGTTGATTTCCAGGCCAGCTACAGGCCAATGCCTACTGTGAGAACCCAGATATTGTGTTGGTAGGAAACAAGGCAGACCTGGCTGACCAGCGTGAGGTTCAGGAGAAACAGGCCAAGGAGCTGGCAGATAAATACGGGTACGTTTATTTATCATGTACAGAATTTGTGTTTCTACACTTTACGTACAACCTTTTATGTTTACAAGATAAAGCCAGGTTGACAGGTACTGCTCTTTCCACTTTTACTGATGACTCCATTACTCCAGTGTTGGCCTATATCCTAATTTTTATTTCCATATATTAAATTAGTGTCTGTCAAGTCGGGTAACCAGTGTCAGTGTTTCCTGTAGCGTCTGTATGTAATGTAAGTCTTTTAAGCATGGGCTTGTGACAGGTAAATTTGTCATTCATTCATAGATTACCACTTTTCTTAACAGATATACTAAACCTTTGTGTTATTTTTGTGTTATTCTGGTTTTATTCTAATTTCAGTGCTGTTCTCATGTCTGTCACTATCCTGCCTTCAATTCAAGCACTTCATATTTTTGTTTAGACAGTGTATAATCAAACCACATTTACTGAGTAAATTTGTCAGACATATACACATACAGTACTAGAGCATATTTTCATACTTCTATTTATTCTAGTCTTTAAGAAATAAAGTTTAGGCACTACCCTACAAAGTCTTTGACAATTGTGATGCAGCTCTAGAGCGTCTCACCTTACAAACACACACACACACACACACACACACACACTGTAGAGAGAAATCAGGATGTTTTATGAAACCAGGCTGACTGTAAAGACAGGCAGTGAGACAAAACACAACATCACTGACACGTGTGCAGCACTGATGTCTTGACAATTTCTCCTTCCAATTTTTAGCTTTTACCTCATCTAACAGTAGTAGTTAGATGACTAAAAATCATTTCCTGGTGTCATTCCAGTCAGCCAAGATCTCTGTCTGATGTTGCCTAGCAACAAATTTCTGTTCCAGGAAGTAATAAGTGCTGTTTTAAAGTCTGGGGATTTTCAAAATGTTGAGGGCTGTACAGTAGGTGCAGTTCGAACATCAGATAAGTTAAATATTGAGAAAACAAATAATAATGTATCTACAGATTACATACAAAATATAAATATGCATGATTTTTAAAAGGTATCACAGAGTGTTAAGGTAATGCCATTTGTTAGTTGTACCCACTGAATGAAAGCACAGAATAATAATCAGTGTCAGAATATTGTGAGAATACTATAACACACTTCTATCCTTTATGCAGCACATAATACAGTGGACTGACAATCATCCACTTAGAGCTCTTATCTGTACAAATTAGACACTGTGCAAGCCTTTTATTGTTAATGCATTATTTATAAGCAAAGATAAAGCACAGACGAGAAGAGGTATTTTGAGTGTTATATGATCCAACTTTTTAGACCTTGTGAGGACTCTGGCAGCTGCGTTATGGACCAGTTGAAGACCTTTTGTTGCTGTCTTAGGTAGGCCAGAGAAAAGTGCATTACAGTAGTCTATTCTAGATGTTATGAAGGCATGTATGAGGATTTCAATGTCTGGATTTGGACTATTACACAAAGGTGGAGGAAGGCAGTTTGTTGTATACTTGATATGTGGCTCAAATGTAAGGGATGGATCAAATACTATTCCCAGATTCTTAATTGTATGGGTCTGAGAAATTGTGCAGCCATCAAGATCAATGTATTAATCTGTAAAAAGCAATGTGAATCTAGCTGGACCAACAAGCAAGTCTTGTGTGCGTTCAAATGCAGGAAATTATTGCACATCCAGTGATGGACTTCTGACAAACACATCTCTAATTTAACCAGCTTGGAGGCATTGCTGACTGTTACAGGAAGATAGATTTGTGTGTCCTCAGTGTAGCGGTGATGCATTATGTTCTGTTTTTTGAAAATGTGACCCAAGGGCAGCAAGTAAACACAAAACAGAAGAGGACCGAGTACTGATCCCTGTAGGACACCGTATTTGACCCTAGAGTAGGAAGTTACAATATTATTGTATGTAACACTTGGTGTTCTATTACTCAGGTATGAACAAAACCAAGTAAGTGCCACCCTCATGAGACCAATAAGGTTCTCAAGATGTTGTAGATGGGTGTCATGGTCCACAGTGTCAAAGGCAGCGTTTAAATCAAGTAACAGCAAAACAGATGAGAGATCAGAGTCCATTTCAGTTAATAGATAGTTAGTTACCTTGGTCAGTGCAGTTTCAATAGTGTTTGGGCCTGAAACCGGATTGAAACTCATCAAGAAGGTTATTACTGGATAGATGGGCAGTGACTTTACTAGCAACCACCTTTTCTAACAGTTTGGACATGAATGGGAGATTTGAGATCAGCCTATAATTGTTAAGAGTTTGTGGGTCAAGGCTGGGTCTTTTTAATAATGGTGTAACTACAGCTGTTTTAAAAGCAGTGGGAACGATTCCAGAACTAAGGGATTTATTGATATTGTCAAGAAAAGGGTTTCCTATCACAGTTGTCTATAATGAACAAAACATATGTGGTTGGTTTGGAGCCAGTGACAGTTTGAGAGAGAGTGTTTGAATCAACTGGATCAAACTGTAAAAGGTGGCTGATGGTTCGGTAATCGGTATGAGAAAGAAGTAGAAATGAGAGGGATCAGAGGAGAGGGACACAGCCTTACCAGTAATATCATTCCTGATTAGCTCAATCTTTCCAATTAAAAAGTAATTAAAGACCTCAGCTGTAAAGCAGGAAACCAGTGTGGGCAGGGTTGTTTTAATGAGCTTATCCATGGTGTTGAATAGGAATCTGGGATTGTGTATGTTGTTTGAGATCAAATCCAAGTAATATTTAGGTTTAGTGTGAATATTTGTATTTATACAAATATTTCTGCTCTTGTTGCTCACAGGATCCCGTACTTTGAGACGAGTGCAGCGACAGGAGTGGAGGTCGACAAGGCAGTGATAACACTGTTGGACCTGGTCATGAAGAGGATGGAGCAGTGCGTCGACAAACCGCCTGCTGAGCCGGCTAACGGCAACGGGGCCACAAAGCTTGACGCTGCGCCGCCTAATGAGAAGAAATGTGCATGCTAGATGAAGAGCCGATTCAGGAAATGACCAGTCAGCGCTCCTCTGTCGTCTGTCCTTTCTACTTCCCTTCTTTTTTTACTTTCTCCTTCTCTGTCATCTTTGATTGCATGTTTCTTTGTCTTCTCCTCTTCACACCCTTCTCTCCAAAACTAAACATTGTCCATCTTCTCCTCTTTTCTTTCTTTTCCACCCTTTTTTCTTCCTTCTCCATCCAAACTGTCTGCCACTTTGGCAATGAAACAACCCTATCCCCCTCTAGTGGATATTCAAGCTAATACAGTCCCAGCCTGTCTGCCCTTGGGCTCTATCCATGCTTGAGCTCTGTTTAGGAGGAAATTAAAACAGGAGAGGACAGTTTCATCACTGTCAGACATATAATGTGCCTCGTTTAAAACATGCAGCTTGGGAATTAAGCTCTGCACGCTCCCAATTTCTCTGCTCAAAAGTTGTTTTAATGATTTTAAATGGACCTAAACAGGCAAAGGAACTTTAATTTGAACTCTTTAAAGTCTTATCTACTCATCACTTTGTAACAAGGGAAAGATTTGACTTCATGTTTAGGCTGTCACTGGATGACAGGCTGTGTAAATTAAGTCATTGTCCCCTCCTGAAACTTTTCCTCCTGGACTAGATTGAGCAACTGTGTGACCAGTGTGTTTTTATTTTTATTTTTTCCCTGTTTCACACTGTTTCCTGTGCTGTACCTGTATTAGCCATGTGTTGCAATTTGTCAGTGTTTGGATACTTTTACATTTTGATTAGTAGCCCTACTTCAGATTATTCAGTTTGAAAACTTTTCTGACTGACTCAACAGACACAAATGTTTCAGCTAGCACTTGTTTGCAGCCTGGCTGGTTATATTTTGCTGTTGAACAAAGCTAACTCTCTTAGACCTCCGTGATGCTGCCAGACTTGGCTGACTGCAGATTTGTAGACATTATACCATTCATGTAGTAGGGCCAATATGGATACAGCATGGCACATGTGCAACGGAGAAAAAAAAGCCAACATTGTATATCATGAACATTTGTTATAGACCAGGATAGATGCATTGTTCCAAACGGATCTACTGCCTTGGCTTTTAAAGCGTTAATTCACTGTGGCAGGACAGGTTTTAATCTCTGTGGGAGTTTGAGACAAGTCAGCTAAAAATATAGGCTGCTCTGGGGACCATTATCACCATGACTTACTAACATTTAACTGAACGTGACATTGTAATGCAGCCTAAAAAAGATAAATGCTATTTTACAGATAGAACTAACGTGGCATTTTGTAAGAAAATCAGATAAAAATCAAATGGGGGGCGGGTAGTGAGGCTGGGGATCATGAAAATAGACCTGAGTCTGGTGACATTAGATCCTCAGTGCAGCTGATTAAATTTTGACCTCATCTCTTTTTATCAAAAAATCACACAAAGTGAAATATCGCTTTAAGGCCCCATTTATGTTAGAATATAGAGTGACCAATAATTTATATTAAAAGAATTATAAAACATAGATTATTATTACTGTTGTCATTTTTTGTTACATTCTTTATATTTCACACACCTATTCTTTTGTTATTTTCATGTAAGTCAAGAGAAAACTATCTCAGCTGCTTTTATACTTATGATTTTCACTGCTGTGTTCTTGAGCTCAGTTGTCAAATTAACCCAGAAATTACAAATTTATTGACAAAATGTGTCTCTAACATGAAGAAAACACACTATTATAAAATTTTAAAGAAGTATAGTAGAAATTGTTTAAGACATATTTTTATTGTGTTTTGTTGCTTAACACTATCATCGTTTTTCCATTTGTTTACCGGATCATTTAACAGTTGCTGTGCAGAAAACCCAGTGAAATTAAAACTAAACTAAACTAAATTTCTCTTAGTTCTATTTAAAAGGCTGCATGTTTTGCACCTGGAGCACAACGAAAAAAACATTTGTTTTAAGAGGCCATGTAGACTTTAATTGAGTTGAAAATTTCTGTTTCTTTAAATGTACAAAATCTGCTTCTGGTCCAAGATTATCTCCTTTGTAACTCAACAATTTTCCTTAAATCAAGTAACACCCTGATCTGCCTTACATCATGAAAAATGTTGAGATGTTGATTTGCACAAGAAACAAGAGAAATCATCTTTCTGCTTGCCACCTGCTGGCAGCTAAATATTTATTTTAAGTGCATAATGTTAAGAATATTAAGATCACTGCAGGTTGGTTTTCAAAGTGTGCTGAGAGTGAAAGCAGTGGCAGCAGAATGGGTGAGCAGTAATGTTAAGTATACCGTACATGTCACAAATTAACAGCAAAAGACTGCTGTGGTCTTTTAAATATTATAAAATTTCAATATTTGATTAAATATGGTATTTTTCAGTAATATTTTTTGTATTGTGCACTCCATTAAAAGACTCTTAGTTAAGATGCCATAATACTTTGGCTTCACCTCGCTGTCACCTTTAATCTGCCAGTGTGCCAAAAAAAAGGAAACACCACAAACAAGCATTGGTTTTCTATAAACCCAAACCTCATTCTGCTGTTCACTCAGAGAAAAATTGCCTTCACATTTTAAAAAATGTTTGTGTGTGTGTATGTGTGTGTGTGTATTTTTTGTTTGAAAGCAAAGTCATATGCCAACATCTGATCACAGTGCCATATTAAACACTCACCACTTTTTGATTACAATTTATAAAAACCTTAACAAATTGATGTAAACAGACTTAGGACTCTGGCTCACATTCTAACATTATCTCCCAGTTACTGAGCTCCATAGAATAGTTATGATTTTTTTCCAGAAAATATTTGTGTAGGTTTGTTTGTACTGTTTCAGCTAATCATCTGCTCACTTTTTACACTCACATCAGTAGATTTTATCTTTTATTCTGGTCTGAAGTCATGTAATCATAATGCACTAACCATAACTTTACATATTTCTAAAGTGTTACAGAAGCAGCTTATGAAATCCTCTTAATATACTGTAGGTTTTATTTTTTGTTTCATGAACCAAGTTCTGTTACAGTGAGGCAAGACATTTCAGTAAAATTGTCTCCAAAGATTTACCAGAATGATAGTTTGACTTAAAGCTGCATTAATTGAATTTTTGTCCACTAGGGGGCAGTGGAACAGCATTAACATATTATCAGCTTTTAAAGTTGGTGAATATGTTAAACTAAAACAGTTGCTTATTTGCACATCCACAGAACAACATTATCACATCATTGGAGTTGTGTTTGTGTCCATCTGATGAATGTAGAGGCAATATTCACTCTCCTTTTAGCTCAGGTTGGTCTCCACCAACTACTGAGAACAATATCTGTCTCCCTAACTTTATCCGTCCAGCATGTGGTGCTGAGTAGGTATGTACAGCGGGTTTATCAGAGCTTGTTTGCTGAATACAGCTGCATCAAGACCAAAACTATGAGCTAAAAGAGGCTAAAACGCTCTGTATAATGCTGCAGAGGTGGGTCCACCTCTGTGGGTCCACTATGAGTGCCAACTTTCACATTACACATAGTCGTGTCATCCAATTTTTCTATGAAAATATTGATTAATGCAGCTTTAAAACGTCTTACAAGTGTCTTTTAAAAATCTTAATCTTAACAAGTGTTGATTTCATTAAAACCACTAATCAGGTTTGTAACTTGTTGCATGTTTTTTTGAAAAGTTTCCATGTTTTTGGTAAAAGTTGGATGAAACATAAAAAAGAAATATTGGTTACCCGAGGCATCTGTCATGCAGAACCTTATTGATGAAAAAGACTGATTTAAGCCCAAATCTGTTGCCAGCAAAATGTTTACTCAGCAATTTTAGTTTATTTTACAATAAAAAAAGATGATATCTCAGCTCACATAGAGAAAGGAGACAAAATGATCTAATAAAAAACATAACTTAACAAGCATTAACAGAACAAAAGTAATGCGTTATTATTGGCACTGGTTTTCTTAGTATTTGAGACCTGGAGTCAAGATTTCCAAATCGATAACCATTTTCTAAAAACCTAAAAACCTTGAACCAATGCCTTTTTAATGTGACAATCTTCCGAACCAATTTGTCAGCTTTAATCTGAGCCTTCCTTCTTGCGTTGCTCATCATATTTTCTCAAATTTCATGAAAATGTGTCCTCTGATGCCTTTTTGTTTAAATTCAGTATTCAGTTATGCCACACTTGTATCTGACATTAACTTGACTGTGTTGAAACATGTTTCTCCTGACGCATCTCCTCCGTAAACCTTCTCAGTCTTAAATGTAGTTTATGAATTCACTTTGAAAGTTTACACTGTTTGAAGAGTCATGTTGTGCCTGTTTTTAACTCTTCTGTCTGATCCTCTGTAAAGTTTGTGAGCTACTGAATATTTTAATGCATTGTTGATTATAGATTACAAAGCAGACGCAAAAGAGTACGGAAGTCATGATGTTGTTCTTTTGTGCTGATATATCGAGACAACTAACCAATCCAAGTACCTCTAAGAGCTTTTATTTTTGGAAATCCTCTGTGTGAATTCTCTCTGATGCCTGCGGTTTGTGAACGTTTCAGTTTTCACTGTTTGTATCGATGCCTGTGTGTGTTTGTTGGGTTTGTTGCACCGTCAGCATGTTTGACACCATGAGAATGAAATGACCTGTGATGCGTTCGGTGTTTCTGATGTCAGAGCTGCAAATAAATCTCTGTGTTTGTTTTATCCTGCGAGTTTTTTTCCACTTTTAATGTGGATAATGTGCACTATGTTTTTATCAGAAAAGTTACAAAATTTTAAAAGCTTTTCTTTGATTGATTGATCTAGAAGAGTCTGATAGCAGCAGCGGCGTGGCGTTTCTATGTTGATCAGGCATTCACAAAGGCTTTCTGCAACTCTGCACAAAAAACAAAATACTGTGTTTTTCTGTTTTTATCATCCAAGTCCTGAAATATTCATTTTTTAGCCAGGCTAGTAGCCTGAATCTAGGGATGGCAATGTCAGATGATCAGTTATTTAGTCCACCAGTTCGGTCTAGACTGAAATATCTCAACAACTTTTGGATGGCTATTGGACTACTGGATTGCCATAAAATTGTGTACAGACACTCATTGTCCCCAGAGGATTAACCTCACTGACTTTGGTAAACCTCTCACTTTTCTTCTAGTGCTACCATCAGGTTGACATTTGTGGTTCCAAGTGAAATATCTTGACAACTATTGGATGGATTGCCATGGGATTTTTTATGGTTATTTATGGTTCCTAAGAGATAAATTCCAATGACCTTTTTGTTTTTTATTTAAATATCTCAATAACTATTTTGCTGATTGTCATGGAATTTAGTAGAGACATGCATTGTCCCCAGAGGATAAATTGTAATAACTTTGACTTTTGACTTTGTTTGACATTGTAATAACTTTTATCTAGCACCATCATCAAGTCAAAATTTCAGTTTGTCCAACACTTTGGTTTATGACAAAATTCTTGCATAACTTATGACAGTCCCACCAGCCCCAGCTGTTCTTTGTGTTTAGTGCTAATTAGCAATTGTTAGCATGCTAAGAGGCTAAACCATTGACTGTATATAAAGATGGACATCATGGCAGCTCCCCCAAAAGTGAAGCCAAAACAGCTCCATTGCCCCCGGTGGCTGGCTATAGTATAGGTCATAAATCCCCCCACCCCTCCATGTTAGCGGGAGGGATGAGCCAAACTAAAATATCAAAGTTCACGTCAAATACATTTTTCCCAAAGATAGTTTCTGTCACTACATAGTTCTTATCATGCTAATGCATACTAATTTTTACGATAAGTTTGTTCTCAATTAGTTATTTGACAATATAAAAAGGGGATGTGATGTCATGATTGACAGCTATGACAGCCACTCTCAAACCTCTGTCGGAGGGCTGAGGGGGTGTGTCCTGCTGGCTATCATCCCTGTGCAGACTGTGGCTCCAAATGACTCAATCAAGCAAGATGGCAGCTCCTGGAAAGGAGATATTTTGGCTTCACTTTTACATAGTGGTAGGAAGTGGAGACCTGTCGTCCATATTATACACAGTCAATGGGCTAAACTAAGATGGTGAACACCCTATTGTGAGCATGTTGCTATGCTGATGTTAGCATTTATCTCAAATAGTGAACTTGTGCACAAATTATTAGCTTGTTCACAAAGGCTATACAATAACGTAACCTGTATCTCGAATAATACCATATTTCTTGACTTCAGGGGCTCTGTACAGTAGTGCCAACAAATCACTTTTGATGTTGTCAAACTGTGCTGAGTGGGAGGAAAATTGTGGATTTGGAGGCACTATAACAAAATGAATATGTATATTAAATACATCTTTAACTAAGTAAGTCACTTGAAGAAACTCAAGTCCATTACAGTACTCTGTAGATAAAAGTAGTGATGTAGTAGTAAAAGTATATTGCTGTAAATAAATTAAGTAAATGGCAAAAATGTAACAAAAACAAAGATACAAAGTACTGCAACACTTTTGAAGGGCTGCTAGTTAGCTGTAACAGCTGTTTCTCTGGTTTCCATAGCAGCAAACTCCATGTTGACAAAGGATCTAATGTTCAGGGCAGTTCTGTTATTGTCATACACAATATAACTGTCCCGAGGTCTCTATTTTTACATCAGTGGATGTTCCTCTTAGCTCTCACTTTGTTTTTTTTATGTTTTCTCAGTGGTGACCTCATGATCTGCTTTGACTTTGACATTATGTTATAAATATTACAAACACTCTATGGGGCCAGCAGAGTAAAATATGACTAGTTTTGCTGCTAACTGTAGCAGTGTGTAGAATTTATAGGCTCCAGTTTTTCCCCTCTAACCTTGGCACGCTAAAGTGGTATTGTGCTAACATTTGTTTGTATGTTAATATTTTACATAACCATACATAAATATGTTAGCATGCTAAATATAAGCTACGGCTAACACTGTAGCATTTGAAGAAACATTAATTGTTTTAAGAAATAATTGAATGAAACTCAAAAAAACATTAGATTGCTAACATACAAGAAAAACCCTTGTGATAGGACACCTTGTTGCTCCCATGAAAAAGAACCAATAAAGTCACAGTAACTACAGGACAGGAACGCCCCGCCATGACAATGACTATCAGATCATAATCAAAATTTCTGACATATTCATAAGACGGCAGCTTTGATGAGAGTTTCCCGACACTGATTCAGCTTCTTTCCTCACATTTCATGAAGTGTGAATTTAATACATACTTCTGCTTTCAAACAGTGTGTCCTGTTTTAGTAAAAATATTAATACATATAAAATCATTATAAAATGAAAAAAGATGGCTTTTTGGTTATGAAAGTGTTATAAACTGCAACTGAACATGTACAGTATGTTTTGATGAGTATCTTTGTAGGGTCACTTGTTTGCATTTTATTCAGCTAAAGCATTTGCTGTAGATGATGATTGACTGACTTTGCAGTAAATTCATCCAAGCATTGTGAGATCTGACAGCTGATTAAAGATGATTTAGTACTATAAAAACTTTGGAATATGTTGTGTTTGTTGTTTTTGCCTGCAAACAGAACATCACACTTTATCACTTCACTGGGTGTGTTTGTAAGGACACAGCTGGTTAGTCAGAGCTGGCTCATTGATTCAAATAAATAGGCGTTTGTTCAGGTTTTATTATGGTCACCATGTTTAAAAATATCACTGGGTTCCTTTCAGAGTCAGAAGCTGGAATCCCCCCCCCCCCCCCCCCCCCCCCCCCCTCCTCTCCCCCCTGCCCAGTTTTGTTTACACTGTTTGTATTGAGAAACATGGACATCATAATGATTGCATTTTCAATTTCACTAAGTCAGATATGTATGTATAACATTCAGCATTCAGTTATATTGCAGTGTTCTAATATTAAGGTAACTTGTACTGTAGATTTAGAAGCATGTCTGATTTGGTCAGGGTCTAAGTTACTCTGTTACTGCAGCAGTTTGGTCCAGAGAGAGAAATCTCCTGACCATTCCTCATGCACCATCACTAGGCACATCTCCACTTGTTCACAAGGGGATGTCTGCTGTGGCACTTGGGTGTTTTTCCTGTTACCATATCAGCTCAAGTTGGCAAGTTCTTTCTTCTGACAAGATGTCCAATTATTATCCTTTGACCTGTGGAGTTCCTCAAGGCTCAATCCCTGGACCTATATTATTCCACTTCTAGATGGCATTTGTATTATTGCTATGCAGATGATGTTCAACTTTCTGTGCAGTATATACAAATCTGATTAGCTCTAAAATTATGCTACTTCACATGCCTTGATGAAATCAATGTGTGGATGACTCATAAATTTCACAATTAAATTACAACAGCTGTGGAGCCTCACTAAGATGTAGGGGTAAAATCCTTGTAATTACTTGGCTCCACCATATTAGTGATTTGATAACTCTTTACAGATTGTTCATTAATTATTTAGTCAACAGACAGAAAATGAATAGGCAACTATTAATTAAATCGAATCATTGTAAAGACATTTTTATGTATAAATCCAAAAGAGTACCTTGTTCCATCTTCCCAATTGTAACAATTGGCTCTTGAACTGTTGGTTGGACAGAAAAATACATTTGAAGATGTCACCTTTGGATTTTTATAAGCATTTCTCCCCATTTTCTGACATTTCTTAGATCAAAAGATTAATTGACAATGAAATGAAAATGGGATTATCTGCAGCCTTAATTGAGCATTTTAAAATACAAATTTAAGATCTATTTTTTTCATGAATCATACCTGCCCTTAACTGACTTTAGGCCCCCTACCTGGTGTGTGTTTCATATATTTATTGAAATGTATTTGATCTTCTCTGTTTGTTTGTTTGTTTTTTGTCTTACAGTATCTGTCATTTGTATCTGAGTCACTTTGTAATCCAGGTTTAAGTTTTACTTACAAGAAATATAAAATTGTAATAGAGTGACATAAAATTTAAAGGACCATACCAGTATGTTCAGTTTTGGCTCCTTAATTGCGAACAATTTTGCTAACCATTTTTCAACATATACTGTATAGTTTTGAATTTTTGTATGATTTTTTTTCTTCTGTTCCAGGCAGCCATTGATTTCTATTCACTTCAATATGGTATAATCATCAGTAAGAAGACACTTGCTTGAGCTGTGAAACTGATTAATTTGAAAATTCTGCACTGCATTACCTCAAAATAATTATGTAACCTCGACAAAAATAATGCAGACTTGATGTTCACTGTTTCAAGAGTCCTCTTCCCCAAATGACATAAGACAGTTCTCTAACAAATGGGCAGAAATAGTCATCTGCCTTTTACTTAAATAACAGCTCTTACAGTAAAGTAGCCTCTTTATGTGAAGGTGTCTCATCTACATTTGGAGGAGAATCCATTTTCATAAACAAACACACAAACAATACCCAGAGTTCACAGTGGAGAAGAGTTTATTTAAGAAAGTTCTCACCAAAAGAGAGAATGTGAAAAACAAAAATAAATACCCAAACAGAACATTAGGACCAGCAGAATGTGAAGTGTAGCTATAAAAATAAGTCTGTGTATTTTATTTCTTTTTACATAAAGTATTTGCAGACAGCATCACTTTCTTTTGTTATGATGAGAGATAAACCAAAACACACTAGTGACACCATCTCCCCAACAGCTGAGAATGTTGTGAAACTTTCAGAGAAAAAACTAAATACACCAACAAATGTAAACATAACAGAGAATCCAAACTGCATCTGAATATTAGCTTCATGTGTTTACAACAGACGTCCCTCAAGCAGAGAACATGCAGAATATCTTCTTAACAGGACCAGCTTCAGTTTACTTTCAACACAGTCAGAAGGAGGAAGTCAGTCTCCTTTAAACTAAAGTATCAAAGAAGCTTTTGGCCATAATCAAACCAGCAACTGATCCTCTGAGGATTTAATGACCAAGCCCTGTTTTTGAGAGAAAAAAAAACTTTGAAAACATTGAAACTGTGCTTCTAATACAATAAACTGTTTTTTTCTTCTTCCACACTTTACTAATTTACTAACATACATCTTGTATCCAGACAATATTTACAGATTTATTTTACTTCTGAGAGCTCAAATATCTCAGTTGTTGCACTTTAAACTGTATTTTGAGTAAACATATTGCTTTCTATCCTGAATTGTTTTAGGCGCCCACAGTCAAAGATGCACATTAAACAAAGTGTAAGGTGAGATTTTCTTTTTTTTGACTTTTTTTTTTTGGTTTTGTTTTCTTTGTTACTAAAAGACCCCAAAATCTTGTCACATAAACAGTTATGTGGGAGGCACAGTGAGTTACGTCAATACAGCAGCAAACCCCCTAAAACACTTGAAAAACTGAGCTCTAAAATCATACATTCCATTCTCTGAAATTATTTTGTCCCGCAAGCGATTGCAAATACAGAAAATTCAATAATCTTCTATAATAAAAACAACAAACACAAAATATTCAATATAAATAATCTCGGAATTGTTGTCTGTGTGTGAATCAAAAACAACTACAATCACATCCAAAAGTGAGATCACTTCTCCACAGTTTCATCTTGTTGTGTGTTGTTACCCTGTAATATGTCAAAAACTGGTGTGGAAAATGTTCAAATACTGCAGCTGGATGTGGCCAGTGCACATATACATGTGAAACTAAACAACTTTTAACACAGAAAATCCCTCCTTAACAAAGACCTGTCAGCAAAGCTCCATAAAATAAAATAAAAAATAAAAAATGCTGATAAATCTGAGAAGTTTGTAGAATTTGCAAGAAACCAGCAATTCTTTCTTTCTTTTCTAAACGTCATCAAACTCAAGTCTGTCGGAGTCCATTCAGACTTAAAGGCCATAAAGTTTTTGTGCAACTGGATGTATAAATAACAAACTCCAGCTGTCTGTTGTAGCAACTATAAAAACAGATTTCTACCTACACAGTACCTTAATCACATCCTTATCATCACCTTGTTGTCACCAGTAGGTTCTCCCTTTATGTGTGTCAACATCTCCACGTACCAGACTCTTGTACATTCATTTCATGTTCTTTGGTAAACTAGTAGATCATGATTCTAGTGCATGTTTAATGTGATAGAACAGGCTGTATTGATGAGTCTTTCACAGTGACAGTGAGGCTGAGTCCACCAGGAGCTTCTCTCCACAGCGCCATTGTTTCTATGTAAATGGATACTGGCTACTGTTGTACTTTATGATGGTGACCATGAGAGAGCGATACATCAGTAAGGTCTAAATTTCCTAGAAATCCAGGGGAGAAGAATGTAATTTGGTACAAATTATATGGAACATACTGTAGAAAAAGTTCACTTGGTACACTTTCAATGAATCAGTTCAAATGAATTGCTAGCATGATCATGAAAGATCAGTAGGTCTAAAATATCATGCATAAAATGTCATATTTTTCTACAGGCAATGATACAATTCAACATGGAGAATAAATATAAAAGGAGCAGTTCTTTCAAGTAAAATTAAGAATTTTGTCTTTGTTTTCCTTATCATCAGTACCAGATTACATAGTTCTTTCCAGGAAACCTTCTAGAGAATTATTAGGAAATTACAGGATCCATCAAATAAAGTAACACCGGTGAAGGAAAAGATCCTGGAGGACATGTGCACAACATCACATGTAGCATTTTTGTTCTTATGAAGAAGCCAAAAAACTAACAACACCATTTATTTCCTGTGGCTGAAATGAACATCTGTTGTTATTTCTATGTTCACTCCTGATGAGTGAATATGAGTCAGAGAGCAGAATGTCTCTGGCTCAGGCTTTTGAGAGTTGAACCTTTCATGTTTTGAGCCGCTCCGCAAGGAAACTTTTACTGGAAGAATGTTTTTTCTCCTGTGCGACTTGCAGACACTTCCTGTGTTTTAACTGTAAATAAACTAGTGGTGACAGGTTTAAATAAATGTTACATGTGATCACATCCTATCTGCACTGTCAGTGTAAAGATGTAGCCTGTTTTATGCTTTTTAAAAACACAATGTACATGCTGGTACACACACTTGTTTTGCAATGAGAGATGGTGGAGCGTGACGGTTTAGACTTTGGTGTGGTTGTTTGTTTGTTGCGGCAGCTGCTGATCGTCATCTTCGTCATCGACGCTCAGGTCCAACCGCAGGTTATCCAGAGTCTGACGGATCGACAGAGTCTCCTTACGCCTGGTGAAGACAGAGACAGAGATGATGTTTCTTTACTTTGCCACAGAAATGGTGTGAAGGTAAATGAATAAGAGTGAGGGAAATGAGTATAAATATCATATATTTGTGACTATATTCTGCTGTATAGAAACAGTAGACCCTATATTAAAGACTATCTGAGAATTTACATAGTTCTGCCTGTCTAGGAAGATGGAGTTGTATACCACCTGACCAACTGTTCTGTCCTCAGACACCTAATTTTTTTATGTGATCATGTTAAGTTATTTTATACATTTGTATTGTTTAGGTATAAACAAATCTGACACCAAAAGGTAAATAAAGGTAACAGAGAAAATACGTTTTTTGTTATTTGGGTGAACTGTGTTTTTATTGTTGGCTAATCTAACATTTGGCCAAGGGGCAACAGTTAAAATTAGCTTCTTGGCTACACCAGCACTTTTACACTGATGTTGATTAATGTGCATTGCCCCTGTAAAAAAAAAAAAAGAATAAATAAAAATAAATGTGTGTATGTACTTTGTCTGCAGGTGTTGGTCCAGCAGCTGCCTCTGCAGTCGCCCGCTGGTCTCTCTCTCCTCAGCCAGCTCTCTCTGGGTGTGGCGGTGCTGCGCCTCCTTCCTGCTCGCGTCTTCCTCCGCCTCATTCAGCTGACGCTTCAGCGTGCGGATCCTCTGGGTCATCTGGAGGACCAATCGCAGAGCTCCGATTAGTTTGGACAGACATATTAAGTGTAACAAAAGAGACATAAAAACACATCTGCTCATTTCATTTGAGGTGCTAGCTGACATGTGCATGAGTCATTATGTCATTATACTGTGTGCATGAGTCATTATGTCATTATACATACAGTAAATGTCTCTATGCACTGCATCATATGTTGCTTCAGAATCATACAAATATATCTCTCTTTAAAATGCATCAACTTGTCCGCGTCCAAAAGAGTTGAGGGAACAGAATGCAAAAAAAAAAAAAAAGAAATTTCCAAAAAGAGCCTAACAACATTTTCTCAGACGATAGCAATTCCTAAATTCCTAAAAATCAAATATTCTCAGAAGAATATCCAAGAAAAACATAACTTGTCAATGTCAACAAATAAGTGAATGTTTCCAAATGGGGAATTGAGATGAAAGGAGAATAAACAAAGAATATGCAAATATTGAAAGTCTAAAAAAGTGTTTGGCATAAACAACAAATCTGCGGTCAGAAAGTTTAAATCAACTTCAAAGTGAGAAATTAGGAATGATTGATCTAGAAATTATAATTTGGAAATGTAGATGAGAAAACTTCATTGGTAAACTATTCACACATGGACTCCTCATGATAATACAAGCTCAGAGCCTCTTCTCAAATCCAGGACACTCTTGAAAAAGATGATTTAAGTGAGACTTTTTGCTCTGGTTTAATGAAGGTTTAAACAGACTGAAGACACATGATCAGACTGTTTTGCGATGCTGTACTGCCCTCATGTGGGGAGTGTGTGTGGTGTGTGTGTGTGTATTACCAGGTCTTTCTGTTCAGTAGCTACTCTGTGCTCCTCCTCCATCTGATTGTTCAGCTCGTTGATCCTCCTCTCCAGTTTACTGATGGTATTTGCCAGAACAGCTTTGTTCCTGCACAGAACACAAACATATTAGCCAACAACTCACTTTACAGGACTGTAGCAAAAGCTAAGTATTCTGCAAACCATGCTGCTGGGGTTTTTCTACCTTTTCAGGATGCTGTTCTGTACAGAATTGAAATCAATTAGCAGGCTTTTGCAACATTAATGAGTTCTGTAATCCATCACACTTGACATCGAGTTAGTTAATTACTATCAAAGTTACATTATGTGTGGCGATGTAGCTTAAGTGCAGACTGCTGTTCAATGTGATGGACTACACAACCCAAGCAAATTTCAGTTGTTTTTCCTTTTTTACGGTTATGCATGGAAACTAATGGCTGTTTGGAAACAGAAATCATATATTTGAAAATGGTCAATTAAAATGTAACTTAAACATAACTGGTAGGTAGAACAGAGGTTTGTTTAAAAAAAGTCACATGACTGACCTCTCCTCAGTCCTCAGAATGTTCTCCAGCTCTTTGACTTTGCTCTCTGTCTTGGAGATGACGTCCTCCTGAACTCTGGAGCTCTGAAGCTCCTCCACCTCCATACGCAGCTCACGGAACTACACACACACACATACACACAGATATTTTATTAGAGAGTAGGTATTAAAAGCACTTTACCCTCTATCCTTTTCTTCCATGATTCTTAATAATTTACATGCTTACACATGAAGTTTTACAACTATGTTCTTGATATCATCTAAGGTATCCTTATATTTCTTTATGTGTTTATACTCAAAAAGTGAATATTGGTTGTGATACCCTTCTCTTATTTTTCAAACTCTTAAATATCCAGTATACGTCTAAGGAGTTTGAATAGCAGAGACAGAGAGAGGTGTTGAGAAAAAGGGATGTCATTGACAGAGATCAAAAGGTCTAACTGTGTTAAGTGTAGATAAAAAAAGAGATGATACATACACACACACACACACACACACACACACACACACACACACACACACAGACAGTACCTGTCTCTCCATGGTGGCCTTATCAGTTTCCAGCTGGTCGTTCAGATCTTTCTCCTGAATCAGCTTCAGCTGCAGCTGCTCGGTCTGACAGCAAACATGGAAATGTGTCAATAACCAACAAAATCACATCAGTCAAACTGAATAATGAATATTTTCCGTTAACTCATTGTGTGTTTTTAGTGTGTTTACCTGTTCAATAGCTCTCTTGTGCTTGGCGGCCCATCTCTGCTCACTGTCTTGCAGCTCCTCCAGATCACTCTCCAGGTCGATTATCTTCTCCTGAGAGAGACAGTCACAAAATAATAAGTCATCATTCAAACAACTCCACTTAACTTTTTTCAAACAGCTTCTGATCTGAGGTCACTCTCTCATGATGACAACTGTTTGTCGTCTCATCAGCAGAACACACTCAGGTTATTTAGAAATGGGACAGATTAAGTATCTTTAGAAATAGCTACATGATGAATATTTGGGATTATGGAATTAGCGCGCTGATTGCTAAACAGGATTTGCATAATTAATACCCCATTAACCCCAAACTCTGATGGTTTGCATGACTGATTAATTCAAGTGGACATCTCTCTGTTTGAATGATTAGGTCATGTGTGTAAAACAGTGTGTGGATCCTCTGATCTGTGGCTGGAAATAGAAAGATGGAAAACTCAGGAAATGGAAAAATAGTTGCTATTTTTTAAAAATTTATCCAAAACAGAAAAAAAGTGTTTGAACTAAATTATTCTTTAATTACAGATATCTTTTTGTCACTGTCATTCTGATTAGCAGTTTGCAATCCTACACAGGTTAATCATTTTTGTGTTGATGCTGCTCATAGCTGAGATTTATACTGATATTTAATGTATTTATAGGAGCAGTCTGGTGATATTCTATATTTTCCTCATGTTCAACAAATCCCACAAAAAGAACAAAAAAGTATTGTGTGTGTATCTACATCATAACATATCTCATTCCTCTGTGCTGTAGAGATCCAAAGTGATTGAAAACACATCAGTCAGCCACACTGTTGCACTGTGACATGTTCCTTCATTACCATGAACACACACATTTTTGACACGTCATTTTCAGTCCCACACACACCATCCTGCTGCTGTAAATACTCACTAGAGCTCCAAATGTGTATTAATCTGCTGCTGAAAATAGTCCCCACTAAATACACAACGTTCTCCTGGTTGAGTAACGTTTGCTCAAAGCTACAGTGGCCAGCAGTTTAAGGACACAGCAAGCCTTTTTAAAAAATGAATCTATGTGTCAGCTGTTTACATTTGTACAATTTACATTTGGAACAAATGTGTTTGGGGCTGAGAACAAGGTAGGAAAGTCAGAGTATTGAGAGACTAACCAATACATGTTTGGTTTTGTTTTTTTCATGTTGACAATAAGAAAAAAACATAGAATAATGTCAGCCTTAATTACTATAAGTGTTTCCCAGAGAAATATGGTGCAAAAGCATTTGAAGCAGTATTTATCCATCATTCCATTTTCTTTTCAAATTTCCTAGAAATGTATATTATGTGATTCAATTTCACGCTTTAAAGCCTTTAAAAAAAAAGGTGAATAATTTGTCTTGACCTTTTCTGTGTCTTTCTTTTCAGACATTTTTTGCCTTTATTAGACAGCGCACAATAGACAGTTGACATGAAATGAGGGGACAGGTGGGAGTATGTGGTCAATGTGTTAAACCCCCGGGCCACCAGGACAACCTTATTCCTCTGTTTTTAATACTTTTACAATATATTCTAGCACATAAGCACTTTGAAACTGTCTATGAATTGTGAGATATTAATTAACTAACTAATAATTGAAACCAGAACCTGAGCCTGTTTGAGTTTATGGATCAATACCTGAAACTGTTTGACTTGTTTGGCCAGGTCATCTTTGGCCTGGTTGGTGCTGTGCAGCTCCATTTGGAGGTCGTCCACTGTCCTCTCCGCCTGCTTACACTGCAGCTGTATCCTCTCTCTCAGCTGGATCTCCTCCTCCAGCGTCCGCTCCTTATCAATCAGCTTACCAGACACCTGCACGCAAAGACGGGAAAACACACAGATCCTGAGGCTGCATTCATACCAAAGATGTTCTCAGCCTTTATTCAAAGGAAGTTTTTCATGTCTTTTCATTTATCCAATGACATTGAATCAAGATGACACCAAATAACCAAGATACTAGAAAATGTAATAGGCTACTTTAGCATGTTAGAGTGGCATGCTTAAATTGATTATATTAGTGTATTACAGTATGTCTTGAAGTACAGCTGAGGCTGATGGGAATTCATTCTGTCGTGAACTCAAGTGTTGTACAAGTGGAAATACCTCTCCCTGCAGTCTGTTCACGAGAGCCTGTAGTCTCTGCAGCTCCTGGTCCTTCTCCAGCAGAGACTCCTCCAGCTCCTCCACCCTCAGCTGGGCGTCCTCACGCAGCTTCTGCTGCAGGTTCATCTGTGCTGCAGACTGCGTGGACACCTGCAGGGCCTCGCTCAGCTGGAAACACACAGAAACACATCTGTAACTGCACACACACATACGCTCACTTGTGATTACCAGCACAGCTCTAAACAAGCTTCCTTCATAGGAGCATGATGGTGTCTATTGTATGGATTCCCTGAGAAAATGTGTTTGGAAATAAAGATTCAATCCTTGTTTGTTCACTAAAATTTGACTGATTAGTGGTGATTAATGATACTTTGACATTTTCTGGTTTTCCTTTTGCCAAATGAAACTGTCTCTGTACCTCGGTCTCCAGTCTGTGAATGGTGTTGTTGAGATCAGACGATCTCTTGTCTCTGGTGTCTTTGTCGACCTCCAGCTCCTCCAGCTGTCTCTCTGCCAGCCACAACTTCTCAGCCAGTGTCTTAGCGTGCTGCGTCTGCTTCTCTAGGCTCTCCTGAACACACACACACACACAAACACACACACACAGTTCAGAGCTCTGCTTCCTCATACAGCATGTGTGTGTTGCTGTTTGACTGTTGGAGATTCCCATAAACACCTGAATACACCAGTAAGAGGGGGTTTCGGAAACAGCTCATGCTCACAACTGCTTTCCTACGCTGACAAATAAATCCAGGCATGATGTCGTGATAGATTATCTGAAACTGAGCTGAAAAGATTCATGAAGAACAGCTACAGTATGATGTTTTGACATCATGTCTTCATCTTTTTCAAAAATAGCGTGTGCCTCCTTGCCAGTGCATATGGAGATGTGCATACACTATGTCGTAGCTGAAACATTTAAAATCGATTGTTATATTTGGTCCTGAGAGTTTTACGCTTGTCTGGAATCTGCAACTATTTCATTGTGAAAAATGAAAACAGGAGATTCTGCAATTTTTTAAATAAACTTGATTACCTTGTTACCACTGTCTTGTCAAACTGTGATATTTCAGAGTTTTTCACGGTAAAATAAATAGAAATATTATTTAATATATATATAATAATATATTTCAAGATGTATTTTCATTTTTACCACTGCTGTACTTGACTCCAACAGGATGTAAAGAAGCTTTTAGTTGAACTTTACAGCCTTCATAATTGTCTTGTCTGTGTTCTGGTATAAAATTGTATCTCTGCACAGAATGTGATGCTTTTTTTTATATTCGTTTAATTATAATGAACATAGATGATAAAAGCAATTTTGTTTCTGCATGTGTTTCAGGTTCCACTGTGATCTGAAGCATCAGTCAGCACACATTTGTGTTTGTTATCTAACTGCAGGTGTGTGTTCTGACCTTTAGTCCAGGGTTTCACTATTATATATTATATCACACATAGATTTAAGGGTGCACATTTTGTCACTTTCACAGTCTTCACAAAGTCTTTTTACACATGGTTCTGCAGCTTTCATTCTCTCTAGTTTTTCATTTTGGTTGCAGTTGTGTAACTCAGTGTACCTCAGCATCCTGGATCTTGTTTTTGAGGGACTGCTGGAGGAAGTTAAAGGCGTACTCCTGAGTGTTGGCCTCCACCATCAAGTCCCGGGCCTGCTTCACCTCAATCTGCACACAATAAGACAAGAGTCATCATCCAAACACATGCATAACTATAGCATCATCCATCTATCCATCCATCTCTTCACACCTCCATCTCTCTGTATTTCTCTCCCATGGATTGACTCTCTCTCTCCATCTCCACCATCTGCTCTCTCATCCTCTTCATCTCAATGTTCAGCTGAGTGTTAGTCCTCAGCAGGTCCTCATTATTCACCAGCAGGCCACGCATCTCAAACCTTCAGAGAGAGACATTTATCAGACTGTTATGTGTCAAACTTTGGGTTTACACTGAGACCACAGAGAGGAATGAAGGCAAAGAACGAGAGGAGTTCAAGAGTAACTTAACACCGTCTCGCTACAGTAAAATAACAGTGAACTAAGGGTGTGATGAGTACACTGTTACATCACTTGTGGGCATGGTTACAGGTGCAAAAAGGCTTAAAACTTTCAAGAGAAACTTAAAGGGAAACTCCACTTTACTCGTTTAATGATATTAGAAAGAGAAAAATTAGACCAAACAGGGAGGACAACAGGAAAGACAGCAAGTAGAAAGACAGAAAAAAAAGAAAAAGTGAGCAGGCAAACATGCAAACAGGAAAAAAGGAATAATTTCTGACCTGATCTGGTTCCTCTCCTTCTCCATTTCCACACTCTCTGCCTCCAGGAACTGGTTACGCTGGAGAGGACATGGAGTACACACCATCAAATATATTGTTATATATATCCATCTAGAGTAACAATAGGTTCAAATCCCAAAACCTCTTAATGCTTCAGCATCATGTAGCCGACATTCTGGCTCAATAATCTGGCTGAAGACTAGTGCTAGGTCTGCTGAAATAGTCTTGTTAATATTACAGATCTATAAAGCTTCATGTATCAGCGCCCTTCTCTCAAGCCTCAACCATGGTCTGGCATCCATATGACACTATGAGCCCTACCTTCTGGCAGGCGCCCAGCTGTTTGGTCAACTCCTCTATGTAGTCTTTTTTATTCGGCACCCCCAGAGTCGCAGAGCGCATGCTGTAGTGGGTGGTGGGTATCACCTGCGGCAACGAAAATATATATATGAAGATGAAAAAACATTGCAAAGTGTGGAAGAGGTGATAAGAATGTGTGTTATCTGTGTGTGTTTCAGTAAACGTACAGTGTTGTTGACCTCAGTCCTCCTCTTCATCAGGGTGTCGTAGGCGGAGAATCGGGTCCGGGGAGAGATGAGGGTGGGTGTGGTCATGCCCACAGGACTGCTGCTACGACTGTTGAAGCTATACAGGTTCATCTCTGAGGTGGAAGGAGACAGACCACCCTGCACCTGCTGAGGAGGAGGAAGGCACAGAGGAGGCTCAGTAACCTTGACTTTACATTCTATTTAAAATATCAGTCCTGCTGTTGAAAAAATCTGACAAAATATTGTAGGTATTTGAAGGGGTTTCCTTGGTAAACCCAAATTTTACTAATTTAGTCAGTTTGAAATCAGTTTATCATGTTTATTTTACAATAAAGGAGACAGAATTTACACATTTCCAGATCTATAATTATATTCTGGGTCTCTACTGGAATATATTTGCATGTTTTACAGTTAAAAAAAAACTCCTTATTTATCTTGTCTCTTTATGCAGCCCCTCAGTTCAGCCTCTGTCTGAAACAGGTGGTTTTAGCTCCTCTCTCTTTAAGGCCCGCCTCCCAATTGTTCTGATTGGTTAGCTTTCGGAAGCTGTGTCATGGCTGACATCAGGCCAGTCGGGAGGCTACGTCACAAATATGAAACAATCTATAGTAGCAGGATTTCACTACTTTTTTTCGTTCTTTACTTTAAATGTCAAATTCTCAAATACAGCTGTGCATGTTTGAGCAAAAATCCAATCAGAAATATGTGAGTGCACAACACATACAACACATGGAAAGACCTTAACAAATGTCACAAATGAAGCGTTCAGAGCAGGTTGAAGCCCTGGCTTTTGATATGCAGGGAGCATTTCTACATGCATTCAAGTTTTGGAACTTTGACCATGTTCAGCACATGTGTAGACATCCGACATCATAATAGTATATAAATGACAGAAAATCACTAAAAGCATAATATGGCCTCTTTAAGAATACTTCTAAAGCTAGCAAACTGAGGCACTAAAACAAACAGTAGTAATCTATATAAAGTAATCTATATAACACAACATTGTAATAAGACACATTTTCCTTTTACTACCACATTACAAACCTTGAACTCAGACATCCGGTACATGGGGTTGTAATCCATGGAGATGGCTGTGCTGTAGGGACTGTTGAACACTCTGGGAGGGCTGTCAACAACACCCTGCTGTAAACAAACAACACAACACCGATGTCATACCACCAATCAATAATGAAAGAAAACAGAGAGAGAAGGAAAACAGAAAGAAAGGACAAGAACCAAAAATCTCTTCAAGTGCACAGTGAGGGCAAATTCATAAGCGCAGGTGTAGCCAAGATTGTTGCTTTGCTGAATTTGGTTCTCATTTCAATATATGAGCAGAAATAATGAGAAGCAAGACTGCAGCAAAGACAGTGTTTTAAACTGCTACAATGCTGTGCAACAACCCTGTTAATGTAATGCATTTTAACACTGAAACACCATGATTATTACAAAAACAGGAAAAAATTATATTATACTAATGGTAGCTAAACAATTATACTAAAATACATTCATTACTTTAACAGGATGGTGACATAGCTGTAAATTACAAATGATTACATGTGGTAAATTATTGTTGATCGAGTCAATTTTAATTTATTTGAAACAGATGCTCATATATGATAGTAAATACTTGTATTTAGTGAACCATGCCATATTGCCAGTTTGCATGAAAGGTGCCTTTAAAATAGTTGATTACATTAGATTAGAGACTTGTGACTGTGCATAAATCTGAGTTTCTCAATCATAATTGAACTTGACAAAAAAGGATCTAAAAACAGAGTAAAAGGCCGGAAGAAGTTGAGAATAGGCAAACAGGACGGCCAATAAGAAACCTGATGTCTGTGTTCTCTCCAGGAGATGTTGATGTTCAATGACTGGAAAGGAAACATTTTTATCATTATATTAATGCTAAATTAGACATCAGTCACTTTAACAGGATTATGACATTAAAAGCTGTAAATTACAAAGACTTACATGTTCTAAGTTATCGCTGAGTCATGTGAGTCAGTGTAGTTACTTGCAGTAGTAAATAACTACACTAATAAAGGATACATTCTATTTGCTGATTATTACAATGTTAACTTAGTCATGTTACAATGTCAAATTAAAGGTGCCATATCTATTTTTTAAAAACGATGGATTTAACATGAATAGATGCAGGATATAGGAGTTCTTCAATTTACATTACATCACTAACTGTTTGAGGTCTTGGGAATTTGAGGATCTAAAAAACAAACAAGGTAAAAGGCCAGAAAAGGATGAGGAAATAGAGAAAAACCTTGTGATTTCCACAATGGAAAAGATCTCCACTTTTCCAAGTAAATTATGTTTATTATTGAGTCCCAAAAGTCTAATTCCTTGAAGTGAATATCAGCATTTTGGAACAAGACAGAATACTGGAATAAAGGAAAATGGCACTTAAATTTAACAACACTGGCAGAAGAAAATAAGACTTTTTGGTTTGAAAATGACCTGGTTAGATGGAAATGTTTGCAGTGCACAGCCATAACAGACCTTAAGTCTGTGTTTTGTCCAGGAGATGGCACTGTTTAATAACTGGTTCAGTGTTTCTGAATTCATTGCTGTTCAGCAGTAAAACAGAATGTGATTATCATAAAAACTATCTCTAATCTCGCTGATCTGAATCACATACACATTCTCACACAAAGTCCCTGGTCCACCTCACCCACCCGATCAGACATAGTGTCCCAGTCCCGCGAGGCCAGGGACTCTAGAGACCCTCGAAAGTGGTTCGTCCCCAGCCGGGAGGTCTCCCATCGTGCTGGCTTTGGGCTGCTCTCCCCCACCGACCCGCTGCTTCCTGGACCATCTGCATCCCTGCTACTCAACCCGTTGGTCTTCAGCTCGTTGTTGAGGAACAGCTGATATTTTGGGTTCTGGGTGGTTGGCGCCAATTTGGGTGTGGAGGGCTCCTCCTCTGATGGGCTGTCCAGCTGCTTGTTTGAATCTAATTCAGACTCCTGGAGGAGATAGGATGAAGGTTGGGAAAGGGGGATGAAATAAACCTGGACGAAGGGGTGAACACACTCATGATGTGCACATAAATACGTTGATTATCCTAGGTACAGAGACATAATGACACTGACACTGAGGTACAATATATTATGGGGGAAAGTAAGAGAGAAGTTATTTGAAGTGCAAGAAAACTAAAAAAAATAGCAAGTTGAAAAAAGTGAGTTGACACAATGATTTAACTTTATCAGGGGAAAAAAAAGGAAAATTAATGAAAACCAGGTTGCACAACTCTACCTGTGTAACACACATATTTTAAGCTATAGTGCCTTTATCAAGGTGCTAAATGAGGCTTCTTTAAAGCTGCATTTACTGACTTTTGTGGCCACTAAGGGGCTAATGGCTCCACCACAAGCTGACAGACATACATCACTGAAATATTATCAGCTTGTATTTTGGGTCATGTGCCTACTTCCACATCCAGCAGACACAGAGCAAAGTGATCATCCCATTGGACTTGTGTCCACCTGATGAATGTAAGTTCAATATTCATTCTCCTTTTAGCCGAGTTTTGGTCTTCATCAACTGGGAAAATATACTTCAGCTGCTAAATGCTGGGAAGGTGGCAATGGATTTATCAGAGCTTGTTTGCTGAAAACTGCTCCGTGCTGCTGGTGGAAATGAAGATGATTACAATGCCAGACAGAAGTAAACAGTAAATGTGCTGTACAACCAAAACTATGAGCTAAAAGATGTTCAAACACTCTGTAGAGCTGCAGAGTTAGTGATAATTCTCTACTATTCTACTCTTTGCTACAACTTACACGAAGGGAAAGTATCAAAAAAAACTTTTGGGAATAAACTGAGGAAATGGGAGAAGAGTTGATTTTTTAAAAATGTATTTCAAGGAAGAGGTGTGCAAATCATATCACTTAGGATGACTCAGACTAGAATCATGACTCATACAGTAAAGTACAAAAAGACTTGCACAACTTTACCACCAATGATTCATGACTTCACTTGGACTTTTGCCTCTTGACTTGTAATGTCTTCTCCCAACACCCAAAGAATAAAATTGATGTAACTATGTAACTCTTTATTTTCCTGACAACATACAAGGAAAAGGTGTGTTTGGCAGTGTAGACAGAACAATAGACACAATAGAAGACTTGGACTTGGCTTGGAACTTGTTGAACTTGACTCAGGATGTCACAGCCACAATTGAGACTTACTTGTGAGTTTCAAAACAATGACTTTTATTTTATGGTACTTTTAGGCATCAACTGTTCCTCCATAAAGTTTGCATTTTACTTTGTGTGTGATGTCTTCATTTGAAACTGATGAAAATTGAAGTTATTTTGCTCATACTGCAGATAATATGCCACAAAGCCACATTAAGCTGCTGGACTCCTGGTTTCACCACAAGTGTGATTGTCAAACAGAAACTCAAGCAAACAAGTTTTATCCATCCCAATCATATTTCATGCAGTATAAATCAACACAGTCATAGCATGAAGGTTATTATTATTATTATTTTGGGCCAAAGACAAAAATGGCAACATGTGAACAGGGAAACAATCAAAGAGAAGAGTGAGAGTTAGATCTGGGAGTGAATCTGAAGGAATTTTGATTGGTACGATTGTAGAGGACATGCTTTAGTGCCTCGCCGTGGTTTCATGCTTTCGAGTCATCATGTTGATTGAGTACGGTGCTTTAATCATGCAAAGAGATGCATTTAAAAAACCTGCAGTGCCATGCTGTCATGCTGTCTTCACACAAAGAAGATGCACAACTTTTGGTCTCATGCAAGGACGGTCGATCGGTTGGGAGTTTTGTTTTTTGTTTTTTTTTTGCTTACCGATCCCATGCCAGAGTCAGCAACTGAGTCTCTACCAGAGTCTGTGGTTTGTGTTTTGCTCCTTGCATCTGAATCAGCCTTCTCAATGCTGCCTCCTACTGGACAGTCGATTCTTGCAGTTATCTGACTAGTTCTTCTGCCACTTTGAGCCCATGCGACCTCGTTCTGATTGGTTTCCCTGAACGGAGGAGTCACAGTAATTCTGGGAATTGGACTCTCGTCTTTTCTACTGATGCTCGGTGTGGATGGACTCGACTTGGACTTTGGAGACTCAAGAGCCTTAGTGGATGTAAACTTTGGGACTTGTCCTACTCCAGAAGAAGGGCTTTGTGGGGAACCAGAAGAATAGATGTGATCCGGACCCGAGAATTTACTGATCAGGTCTTTAATGCTGCCGGCTCTGTGCAGATTTGAACTACGCGAGAGGCCTGCAGCTGGTTTCTTCTCACTGACTCTCCAGGCCTGCCCTGCCTCTTCTTTGTTGGTGGTTTGGTGAGGACTAAGAGGTGATTTAGGTGCATGCTGAAAGAGGCGGACACAATAACAGATTCCCCAAAAAAAAGTTAAGCAGGAGTCTGAGTCATGAAGTCATAAAGTCTATTAGACCAATGTGAGCAATGTTGCAAATCAATTAGCAAGGCGTATTTTTTTGGCAATGTTGAATAATTTGATGACAGTAAATTTACATAAACACTAAGGAAATCTTCAATGAGCTGTTAGATCCAAACACATCATTCCTTTTATTTAAATTTACACTTGAAATGACTTCCTGACCCTGAAAGCAGCACTTCAAAATCAAGTCTCTAACTCTGTGACCTTTGTGTTCTTCTCTCTGTCTCTGTCTTGACAGTGTGTAGATGTTGACTGTTGAAATGCATACATAATGACATGAAGCTCAGTGTGTGTGTGCGTGTATGTGTATGCGTATGCGTGTTATATCCTGACACAAATCCCTCTTGAGAAACTGCAACATCTGCTCGCTCATCTGAAAAATCACCCCCTCCCCCAACACAACACCCCACTTTCTCACACAGAAATAATTAGTTTAAAACGATATGTAGAGACACCGACTCCAAAAGTCCACTAGAACTTAGAAAGCAAAAAGGGAAAAGAAGAAAGGAAAATGGCAACAGATTTATTTATTTATTTATTTTTGCCAAAAGGCCACTCGAATAAATCCAACTTTAATTAACAATCATAACAAGAAGGCCGATGCCGCTTAGAGAAATGAAGTGGCTCGCGTTCAGGGGTTTAACTTTAGGGGAGTCGAGAGTCCAAAGCAGCGAGTGGCCTTAATCCAGGGACTCGCCTGGCCGCCTCCCCCAGGGACGGTGAGTCGAGGCTGGGGTGAGAGAGGAGTCAGGCCCTGGGAGAACTGAAGGGGAGGGGGAGTGTCTGGGGTTTAGGATCACTGCTAATCACTGCGGTATTAAAATGTTTACAGGCTGTGGTGGGATTAGCTGTGAGCTGATGATTTTTAATGTTATTATTTTTGCCCTGTAAGCTGAGCGCGCTCATATTGGACTCTCTGAGCCTCAAGGAAGGAGGAGACGGGGACACAGTGGTTGGTGATGAAATGTGCGTGTTGTGACGTTTCTGTCAGTATATTTATAGTGATGAGGAAAATCCTCCATGTGGAGACACATCAGTCAGCTGTCTCCTCTTTCAGGTCAAAGTTTCTCAACCTCCAGGTCATGATGCTACAAGAGGTCACTTGATGAGCAGATAGGGTCACAAGAGGTTTTTAAAACTGATGTATTAAATAAATTATATATTTTTTGAAATAATCATAATTTGTAATCCATTTTGATGTTGCAACTAAAATCAGAACATTTTGTTATTTTACAGCCTGAGACAGAAGTTTCCAGACTATGTGAGAAATGTTTGTCCTAGTAACATTTATTTTTATACACTGAAGACCATATTTCTTTCACATCAGCTTGTATTCAGATTTGGCTGATCAAAGTGCTCAGTGCTACCTACAGAATGATGATTCATGTACAGTATATATAGATGTGATGTAAATGCCTTGTAAATATGAAACACGAAGGTTTCCACATGATTTTGAAGCTAGTTGTTTCAGAAATTGCATACACAATTAGGCTGTTCATGAATAAGAACTTAAATTGTGTTCATGTTGGGAGATGAAGAAACAAATAAACAAAACAGTCACACAGAAAGGCGGTAAGACCGAGTTTCATTCAGGAAAACCAGGTCCACATTCCCCCAAAGTCCTGAACACACACATACACACATTGGTCCTCCGTTCCCCGTGGCCTCACTACAGTACAGACATATGGTGGAGAGCTGTACACCATCTGACCCAGATATAAGACAGAAAAGCACCCTGGGAAATACAATGAATGCCTCACTGATGTTTGGTGCAGAAGCGCTCAGGGTTTTTCTCTTGGATAAAAGTTCAGGGGAGGCGGTCAGCAGCGGGGATGTTTGAAAGGATTTTCTATTTTTACCTGACATGATGACATGCTGCTCTGATTTATTATCAAACAGCAATGATGATCTGAGTATGAAAGACTATCATTTCAAAACCAGTTATGACTGATACAAATATCTGTTTTTTAGGTGCAGTATGACAAGTATTTTTTTAAAATCATTTACAGATCCCTTTCAGCAATACTAAATGAGAGAGAAAAAAACAAGTCTTTTGAAATTAAACCTTACATTTTTCTATAACATCTATTAAAGGGGTCTTCCATAGATTTTCGCACCTCCATAAAGTTGGGATGACTCAAAATTGAGGCAGAAGAGGGTAAGACATTCTGATTTTTAGTCCCAAGTATGGCTCAAGCTCCAAACCCTACATCCTACATTTCCCACAGTGCAACTTGATAGCATATTTTTGTTAGACCTTTCCAAACCCCACACCTCCAGTATGTAACACAGCCTCTCTGGAAAAATTTATAGTCTCCAAGCCCAAGCTGAGATAACCTTGATGACATCACTATGAGATCATCAGGCTCACTTTCTAAAAGCTCGTCCAGTCACAGAAGACATTATACAACTGTGATGTGCAAAATTGGTGGTGCCCCTTTAACTGTGCACCGTTCTGGCTCCATCTTCTAGATATCACATTTGGTATAGAAGGTGGAAATGTTTGGTTTTATGAGAGATTACATAGATTTCTTTGATAGACAGGCTGGTTTACTCAGAGATCACGCAGAGATTCAGCTCATGACCATCTGCACACCAAACAATAGAGAATATAATGATTTTTAATTTGGAAACGATAAATTTGGTCAACAAACCTTCAAACATTTCATTATTTAGTTGTTTGTGGCCACCTGAGAAGCTTTGAGGATGATGATCTCCTTTTTCTCAATTTAAGCAAAATAAACATTTCACAGTTGCACCGAAAATGCACAAAAAAAGGATTATTTACAGCTTTCAAATGCACTTCAGAAAGAATATTTTTTTATGAATGTTTTCTAATGACAGAAGAAAACTACTAATCTTAGTCATGATTGTTTTCCTGCTCCTTCTATTTATTTTCTAGCTTCTTCTGGTTGTTCTTTAGCTTCTTTAGATTGTTTTCTTGCTTTTGTGGTTGTTTCCAACGTCTTTCTTTTTGCTTCTTTAAATTGTTATATTAACTTCATCAGGTTATTCTTTAGTTTCTCTGGGTTGTTTAACCTTCTTGCTTCTGTGGGTAGTTTTCTATTTTCCTCAGGCTGTCTTTTAGCTTTTAGTTTAGGCTTTTTAGGGTTGATATGTAGCTTCTTCAGATTGTTTTCTAGCTTCTTCAAGTTTTTTCCAGCTTCTTCAGGTTGTTTTTTAGCTTCCTTAGGTTGTTTTCTTGTTCCTTCTCTAAATTCTTTAAATTATTATTTTAGCTTCTGATTTCTTTGGATAGTTTTCTAGTTTCTTTTGGCTGTCTTCTAGTGTTTTAGCTCTTTAGGGTTGCTACGTAGGTGCATTAGATTGTTTTTTCAGGCCATTTTCCAGCTTCTTCAGGTTATTTTCCAGTTTCTTTGAGTTGCTTTCTAGTTTGTGTAGGTTGTTTTCTTGTGTGTTTGGGTTGTTTTCTTGCATCGAAAGGTTATTTTTCTAGTTTTCCCTGGTTCACTTTTAATTGTTTTCTAGTTTCTCTTGGAGACGGTTTTCATAAGATACTTTACAGCAAGGAGCAGATGATAAAACGCCTGCCATAATAACATGTAGTCTGTGTATGTGTTTGATTACTTCTCACTGTCTTCAATTCAAACTGTATTTCAAAACATTCTCACAAGCATGACTTTTACCCTCAGTGTTACTTCAAGCTCACAACTTTTCTCACTTCATATTTCACTTTTCTTCACTTTCTTCTCACACTGACACCTCTCACAATCTAAACACACACTCAAGAGTTATTAATGTGAGACACATGCATCACCGTCACATCAAACACTGCAATAATAACTGTGTTGTCCAGGTTGCTGAAGTGACACACAGATGTAAACAAGCAGATGCACTTAAACGCCACACCAATGCAAAGCTGTCACTGTAGCAGAGAGAGAGTGAACAACAGCATTATAAAAAATAAAATAAATAACCAATTAGTGGCAGCAGTCTTGTGTTGGACACGTACGTCTCTCACAGAGAGCAAAACGTCGAGCTACGTTTGGCCCGAAGCAATCTGCTTGGCAATATGTTCCTGTGTTGTTGTTGTTGCCCCCCACCCCTCCCCTCTACATGGCTGTAAATAACAGATTCATCAACCAACCGGCGGTCTGTCCTCGCCTTTAGGCCTGCCCGCTTTTACACTTTGCTTAGCCGACAATTATCCCTTCAACAGGAATATTTGTTACAAATCAGGCTGAAATCTGTCAAACAAATCTCTTTATTTATAATGTGGGAATAATGAAAATGAGCTCAGATATATGATCATTGGGTTTATTTCATTTGAGTAAGCCTAACAAATATGAAAAATCTATTAGTGATATATTAAATATGGATAATTAAAAAACAGCTTAATGAGGGTCCCTGCATATGTTGTCTTAGAGGCAGTAGTTAGTCTCAAAGGATAGCCAGAGAGCACAGAGCAAAAGTGCAAAATGCTTATTTTTGGCCTGCAGTGTGAAAACCTTTAAATAATATGAAAAAAAGTGAAATACTGTATTGAAAAACATATGAAGAAATAAATGTATCATATATCTTGTAACCTGATGGTTAGATCAGCAAACTATGTGATTATATAGCAGTTTTTTGTCAAAAATTGTCAATAAAATCTGAAGATGTATCATTTATGCTCTGTCAAATATTAATGTAATGATTGTGAAACCATTAAGGAATATGTCTCTTAAATTTAATACTTTTTCTTATTAATCAGATCAACCAAATCCAAAGACTAATGACAGCTGTAAAAGCTGTATATATTACTATATTAAACTGGCAAGAAATGCAGAACAATAGTGTGTTGACTATTTGAAAGTGTTGTTCATGCACGTGAGAGCTTTGTCCTGCATCTGACATTAAAACTTTGAGTCCTTTCAAAACCCTACAATAGAACCAAATCAGAATATTATCAGACTAAAATCATCAGTCCTTCTCATCCCAGGCTGCTCTTTACAAAACATATTTTTCCAAAACATTTCCCCATGAGCATGAAGCGCTGCAGAGGTTTTGTCTGTTTTACAATCCAGATGTTCTCAACTGATGACTAACTACACCTGTGTCCAACCTCTGAAGGAAAAAGGATACATTTTATCAAACTAAATGTACTTCTTTTTTTTTATTTGTTAGTTGTTGTTTTTTTTTAGGTTTTGAGTTGTGTTTTTTGATAAATACTCAGACTGTTTTTCTGTCTCTGGGTGCAGTTTTAATGAACCTGGACTCATTCAGCTGCGCCGCTCAAAGGTCCACAATAGCTGGTCCAACAAGACTCACACTGTAATTTAGAGACAAAGTCCACACTTCAACTCATAATAAAGAGATTATGACGAGTGCATATGAACTTCCTGGCTCCTTGGATGTCTATAGCTTCTCTCTGTAAATAAATAATAAATTAATAAATTAATTAAGCTGTCTGATCTAATCTAATCTGATCTACGTGTGACACAGAAAGTTTTTAGAAGTCAAAAGATCCTGTCGAGCCTCACATACATACTCAGTATTTGGAGTTTGGAGTGGAAAACTTTAGTAAAATAGAATCAAAATGCTACCAGACCCTCATTTTTCACTTTTTCATTTCTTTGTGTTTTGGGAGAAAAATAAACTTCTTTTAGAACATTTATTTTTAAACCTTTTGGTAGAAGCTCTGGACTGACTTGTTGGTTTATTATTCTTACCCACAATGCAATTCTGCATTCTGTGGCTCAGGATTCAACCTTTTTTTTTTAGCTTTTTAAAATGATGTGGATGTTTCAGCTTAATAAATGTTTACATAAATATTTTGATGGTGACAAACACAGACATACTGACTTCACATTCAGCAGACTGCACTGCATTTTAGAGATTTCCTCTGTGGCTGTATGTGCTCAAAATGTAGTCCAACATAAAATCACAAATCCAGGATGGATCACTGAATCTACAAAACCTTTTAATTAAATCGAATCTAAATCAATTAGATTTCTATCTAATCAAAATGATGTGTGATTATACAAATCCTGGCTCATTTTCGGACAGATTAGCCATAAATAATCTGATCTAAAAGGTTACTAAGTCTCTTTTAGGGCAGAGTGGCTCGTCTAGATTAGCGGGAGGAAGTGTGAGACCGCGGGTTAAAGATGTCGAGTGTTTGAATCCCCTCACGCTCCCTGTCCACCGAGTTCTCCTGAACAAAACGCAAACAGCAGGAAGTCATTTGCCTCTTGCTTCATGAACAAATTATTTTGGGTTAATCAGGGTTAAAAACTGCCACTAGCCAAATTCTGTCAGCTGTAAAATCCAGTTTTTCACTGAGTTGACCTATTTCCATTTAAATCCTCATTACAAGTGCTACAAAAGCTGACAGTATGGTAAAATAAAGGAAGGGGTGTTTGTATCTTGTTGTATACTGTACCCTTGAGGAGACTAGCTTAAAACAAGGCACATTTAGGTTAAGAGGCAAAGCAGGAGGAAGTGTGAAGTTCTTATTTGACTGTAAAAAGTGTCTTGCAACACATATTGGCCGAGTCGTGGAGCATCGCATCAATTGACACGCAGCACACATCCCACGCACTATACATACAGAAACAGTGAAGTTATAGTAGCAGAGTACTCCCGACAACAATGACAGCATCAGTCATGCAGAAAAAAAAATACAAAAACAACATATGTTTACATTCAAGGTACAAAGACCTCTATCATATAAGAATTATGACTCCTCTCAGTTGGGAGCAAAGGAAGAAGTAGTGTAACAGATGGGGCAAAAAAACACCAGACTTTTGACATTGATGGCTGCTGTTTGCTTCCAGTTTAATCCCAACAGTCAACATCGGTTTGTTTAACTATGAACACAATCATTCCCTAACCATAACCAAGTGGTTATTATTGTGATCATGATGACGAAGGTCCCCTGATGTTAACCAAGTCATTTTTTTAAAACCAAACCACGACCTTTCGCTAACCCTTTTGTGCCTAAACTGACCAGACTTTTACCACAGCGGTACAAAGGTGCAGGTGTTTTAATGCATCATGTCATTGGTGTTTGTTGCCCTTTAGAGACGGATGTACAAAGTGTCTGACTTCAACAGCTGAGGCCTGTTTATGTCCTGTCTCCTGCCAGCAGTCAACATTTGTTTCATGTCTCTATGAGGGTGATTTTTCTTTATAGTTTTAGTTGCCTAAAATTAACTGGCCAGAAAACTCGCATATGATTGATCTTTTGAAAGCACTGACACACATTTACTTTGTCCTTTAGGTATGAAGACTTGTTGAGTTAAAAATAACCTTCAACAACCAGGCGCCATCTTACCTGACGTAGATCTGATTACTGAAACAGCGTTACTAAGTAAAGTAAGTACAATGACTGACTCTGTGGAGGTTTCTGATTCCTTCTATGTTGACACAATTCTTTGTGTCATTAAAACTTTTACAAGACAAGACATACTTTGTTTCGTGAGCTCGACATACACTAATCTTTCTATACTCTGAACAATTCCAACTAGACTTTAAAGACTACTCCACTCCTCAAAGTTTCAGATTTTTGACAAGAGTTGTATTTAGTCATATTTTGGAGAAAATGTTTCGAACAGCCATGTTTTGATACTTATTTATCCACTGTGATCATCATCACTCGTGACCAAAGCAGCTGTCAAATGTGAAGAATCAAACCACAAACTTCTAACTGCCGCCTATCAAAATCTGCTCAAATGTCACCCAAATGACGATGCAGTTTCACTTTTGACTCTTCTATAAAAATGTGGTATTTTTCAGTGAAAATCTGTACAAACTGAAAACCATGAGCCTCATCTATGTTCTTTGTTGTACTTCATGTTGTATTTCTGTGCGGGACACACAGCGTGTTGGCAGCCGGCCTGTCTGCTGTTTGTGTTTAAGCTTCTGGAGTTAAACTGTGATGACACTTTGACAGGTTTCCTGTTATAATAAGACTCCAAACCAGGTTTCTTCCCTCATCATTTCCTGTCACAACTGTGTCAGTCTATTATGGGTAGTTTTTTTTTTTAGGGGAAAGATGCTAAAAGTGTGTGTGTGTGTGTGTGTGTGACAGGCATAGCCAGATGAGCAGGCAGATGTTTCCTCTGCCTCTACTCCGACTGTCTGAGAAAGACTGACAACAGCTGGACCAGTGCCAGACACACACAAACACACATGCACACAAACACACACCTCACACACACACACACACGGGACAATGTTCTACCTCAACAAAACTGCACTGAGAGGTTTCTTTTCGTGTTTTATTTTAGTTTTGTTGGTTATTTTTTGTGTGCTGTATGCTGAACTTCACTTTGTTGAGCAGAAATATTTTGGTACGTCACATTCAGTCAATGTCAAAAGCAACATTAGCTTTTGTTGCAGTTATTTCTGTCCAAACCTGCCCTGAAAGTTCACTTGTCAAATGATAGATGGATTTACCTCTTGGGCATTTTAAAGATACTTTAATAATTTATCGCTTTGTATCAAAGGGTTATAACTCAGACAGGTTTAGATGATGCCTTTACTCTATTTGCCATGTTTAAACAATTATGTTATAAAATTAAGCATGAATCTGCTACTTAGCCCGTTTGTTACTTCAAATGATTTCAGATACTAATTTTGTTAGATTAATAATTTGACAGCCGAGGGAGTCATGTGTCTGTCCAATCTGATGAAGGACGACTTCAGGCTGATATCTCAGTGAACTATTGTACAGCAGCCGACTCTAAATGAGCCGATGTATCTAGTGTGAACCCCAGCATGACATTTAGATTTCAAACCTCTCTCTGAGCCTCAGATTGGTCATGATTCTATGAAACATGATTGTTCAACTGGAACGTAGATCTCTAATAATTATTCTTTTCATCAACAATTAAAATATTAGTTATGGATTTTGGTTGGGGTTGCTAGTGAGCCATGACGAGTTTGATTTGTAGTTCGTGAAGTTCCCACAAAATCACATAAAAATTCTACTTAATGCGGTTTAAATTCAACTGCTTTTTCCCCAAATTATTTGAACAATTCTGAATGTCAAGCCTGTGTCCTCCGTGAAAAAGCTACTGTCAAAATCAAACTGAGCCCAACTTGAAAAGATCTCTTGTGTTTCGAGTTTTAGCTGAATCCTAACCCTATAAAATGAAAGGTAAACATAGTGTTTTATTTACAGCAGCGTTATTTTAGCGTCAGCAGTAGCTCAGTTTATCCTTTGGTGTAGCTTTCAACACAAAAACCAAACCATGTGTTGTTGGTTTGGTTACAGACCGCTGTAAGGCCCAAAATTGCCTCTACAAACAAACAATAAATACTGTTAAGCCCTGTTTTTCATGCATTTTACTGTGCCAAGAATGAGATGGCAGAAGAAAACTCTGAAAAGTGACGTTAGACACAAAACAGAAGAGAGTTCTGGATGCTGAGAGGGGAGTTTAGATGTTAAGTTTAACTGTACCATGTTGTTTTCTTGTTCTGTCTCGTTTTTTCCCTGCATGCTGCGTCCACTTGCTGTGTTAGTGAAGGTTTCCTCTTTGTCTGACCTGGAGGACAAATAAAAAGTGAAATATTTCGATACGTCATAGCTTTAGATGGAAAAGCTTTTGTCTTAAACAACTGACTGATCTCAGAAAAAGAAAACAGCTCTGTTATGTTTTATGAATAAAGTAAATGAAATAAACCAAAGTTCAACTAGTCAGAATGTGGTGTTCAGTACCTGTGGGATTGTTTGAGTATTTTCTGTGTGAAACAGGTCAGTCTCTGCGTCTCTTCCTGGTACCTCTGCAGGTCTTGGGTCAGTAGGTTACGGAGCGTGCTCAGTGCCTCCTCCTGGAACACCAGCCTCTCTGATTCGACCAAACGCTCGGTGATGGAAGCCTGAAGCTCCCGAAAAGCACACAACTGAAACTGGAGAAAGAGGGAAAATAATAGACAACAGTTTTATGAATAGGCTTCTCTTCTTCATGGGACATTTATTTTATTATTTTGAGTTTTAAAAACACTTCCCTGAGGTTGTGTCACTTCTCACTCAGAGAACAGTTTGTTGTTGTTTCCTCTTGTTTGACCGACTTTTGATAATATTCTTATCAGCAATGTTCAATGTTCAATCAATGAATAACAGATAGTGAGATACTGTCGAAATCTGCTTCCTTTGTGACCTGACGTTTTGTTTTTGTTTCTTTTTTAACCCACCGTGACCAGTTAGAGTGATATCAGCTTCCTGCTGTGGTCTCTTACCGTGGATGTCTGAAGACTGGAGCTCCTCTTCAGCTCTTGTTCTGTTTGTTTCTTCTTCTCCTGAAGATCAAACAGCTCAGTGTTCAGCGGCTGCTGGCGGCCTTCAATCCGAAAGAGTCTGACAACACACAAAAACATTTACTTTACAAAATGCACTTAAACTCCCGCCTGAATTAGAATTCATATCATTTACTTTTATATGTGAATAGGCAACAAGACCTAAATAACACTAAAAATAATTATAATATATATAATAACTTCTTCTTTTGTCCAAATTAATTACAGTGGTCATGGACTTTGTAACTATCTGCTTCATTATATGTGATTCAGATCATTTATTGAGGAAATTGTGAAATGAGAAAATTTAGCCAGCCGAGAAATTTATAAAATTCAGTGATTTGGTCAACTTTCTGTCCTTTTTTTATACTTTACTGCTAACTTGTGAACTGCACATGTAAATATTATTGATTTTACTAAAAATAAATAAATACTAGCTAAATGCACAAAAAGGACATTAAATGCCCACATGAACATGAAAAAGGTCTCTCAAAAACTTGTTTTTGGCTCATAAAACACACATTAATATACAGACACATATAATCAAGCTAAAATGAAGCACATGCTTAAAAAGAAAGACGATGTCAATGAGCGACAATTGATAGAAAATAATACAAACATGTATGATTTTATAAATGCACACAGTAGAAGCCTTTACTCCTTCAGGTGCTGCTGTTTTATGTCTTTACCCTGAACAACCAACCTGAGCAGCTCCTGAGCTCAGTCAAACAGGTCAGGACAGACTTCTCTGCTCTCTGTTTGTCTTCTAGCAGCTGAGAGATTTGCTTGAGAAAACATGCATCATTTTGAAATGACTGAACAAGCTTTCATACTTTCTTTTTTTTTTTCTTTCTCGGGAGTTGTTCATGGATGAAAGCTTGTTACTCATGGTTTTGGGATTTGAACCATCAACCATCTGGTACGACTTCCTGTTACCTCACCCCTTTCACTCCCCCTCACAACAGTCTCTGCAGGTCCAGAAACTTGAACAATCAAGTGTTCCTGACTGACATTACCCTCTGAGCTCCTGTCACTCTCTTTATCGTGAGACTGTTCTGTCCTTGAACAAACACAGTGACGCTGTCATAGATACACACTGAGATGAACAGCTCATGTAGAATTAGTGATTAATACTTCCTGTTTAAAGTCAACAGCAGTCAAATATTCACAACCACACGCAGGTACAGCAGGTCATGTGACTGCTGTGACTGTGAACACAGCAGGAGTCACAGCATCATGTATTAGTGATCGCAGTAGAAGCTGTAGCTGGAGTAACACTAGCAGCTACAGTACAAGCACTAAGAGCAGTGTAGTACTGGTAACAGTAGCATCAGCAACAGCAGTGGTGCTGGTGGTTCTACACTGCTACTACTGTAGTAGCAGTAGCATTTCCAGTACTTGTACTAGCAGTTCTACTTGTTACAGTAGTAGCATTGGTGATAGTATGATTATTAATATATGTAGCAGTGTAGTAGTACTAGAAACAGTAGGAACAGTTGCAGCTGTAGTAGCAGTAGTAACAGTATATACTAAGTATAGTATAGTAGCAGTATTGGTAATGATAGAAGTACTAGCAGCAGCAGCGCAATAGCCTACCAGTAGAAGTGATAGTGTTTGTACTGGTGACACTGCTAGTTGTAGTAGTTGAAGTGTTAGCAGTGGTAGCACTACTAGTGGTACTAATTATTGCATTACCACCAGTAATACTACTTGTAGCAACAGTATAGAAGTATTAGTAAGAGTAGCAGTAGTATTACTTTTAATATTAGTCATTGTAGCAGTGTAAAGTATTAGTAATAGTACCAACTGTACTACTATAGCTGTTGTAGCAGCATTAGTAATGGCTGTGCTATTAGTTGTAGTAGTACACACCCTAGTACTAATAATAGTTTTCCTTGTAGCAGAGATGTAACAGTATTTGTAGTGCTAGTGCTAGTACTCGTTCTATTAAGACTGGCAGCAGCAGTACTAGTACTAATAACACTAGTAGGCAGAACAGGCTAGTAGAAGTAGCAGTAAACAGTGGGGAGTAGTAGTTAGACTAGCAGAAGTGTTAGTTGTAGTAGAAGTAGTAGATATAGTTGTAGTATTACTCGTTCAATTCTGATGGTATTAGAAGAGCGGTAACACCCCTACTGACACCTGTGTAGTAGTAATAGCAAGTCCAAAAAGTAGCTAGTATGGTAGGCAGCAGTAGAAGTATTATAGTAATGAGTAGGAGTAGTGGTAGTAGTACTAGTGGCAACTGTAGTAGCAGCAGAACAATGACTGTTGTACTAGTCCAAACAGGGAGCATAATAAACATATTGATTTATCTCCATCTACATATCAACTCATATGAACTCTACAGTCAGAAGCAAAGGCCCTTGCTCAGTAAAGTTTCATTCAGACATCACGGTGTAACTGACTATCTGTCCACTGGGAGGCGCTAAACCTCTGTACCAAAGTCTGAGAACAGCAGGTGATAAGACCTCAGAGAAGTGTTTTGTTTGTGAGGAAGAAGAGGAGGCTCATCTGAGGGAAGCCTTTGATGAACAAGCTGAAGAAGTGACATCAACATGTAGAGAAAGGCAAATTAGTAGAAACGACACAAACAACGGCACAGAAACACAAAGGCCCTCTGGGAAATATATTAACATTCTGTTAATGAGGTTTTCAAGGAGGCGTACTGACTCTCCTGTGTGTGTGTTTGTATGTTAGGAGGACTGTTAGGAGGACTGAAGTAAATCTAAAACAGGACAATGATCTTTGATTTACTTTCACTCGGTTCTGCGGGAACAGAATGTTTACACTGATGAAGCAAATTTCTGATGACAAAAAATTTAATAAATGTTGGAGCGTATGTGTAAATTAAATTAAAAGATGTCCATTACAGGGAATGAACAAGTTTCTCTGAGGATCAGAGCATGGAGCTGTTTACAGTCAACAGCTCAGTCAGTGAGGAAGAGATTTATTATTTGATTTTTTTTCTTATAATTTCTGCACTACTTCTCCTTTTTTCTTCACTTTTTCTTAAAAACAACTCAGGATATTTTACTATAAATGAGGAACCTTTTATTGTGATATTGATATGGACATTTTCCAAAATCAATAAATGTAACAATATGGAAAATATATGCAAATCATCACATAAAATAATCAAATTAATGTGTTTTTATATGAATGTGAACCAAACATATACATACATACATACACATGTTTCAGAGCGACTTCTCAAAGAAACTATTTTGAATAGATTTTGATGAAAGCCTGTTTATACATTCGTAGATCCATAAGATGAATCGATCATGAAAGGATTTGAAATCTGCTAAACAAAATGAAATTATCACGCAGTCAGTCCAGAATACTAATAGCTTTATATTTCAAAGAGTATTAAAAATGTTCTGAAAGCACAGATAGTCATATTCAATATATTGTCCTTTTCCACATATGTGTTCAGTCACAAATATAATAATATTTGATCCTGACGGCACTGCAAAGCTCCCTCTGCCTTTTAATGAAAACAGAGTTTCACTGCGGCCATGAAACTTTGTTGTGCAATAAGCAACAAGTAAGTCTTGTGTCCAGTTGCCTGAAGCATCTTGGGAAATATTTTTCATAGTAGTTTTAATAAAAGTAAGATTTGCACAAATTTAATGTCTGCCCTTGAAGAAAATCCTTATATTATAATCCTTATATCAAATCCTTATATTTCTACTTAAGTGCATTTTGGGGCAGTTAGATCAGTTTTCCAAACACATACAGATTCAAAAAACTACAGCACTAACAATGAGGAAAACCACTTGATGTAAAATCTTTTCTTGAGTGAGTCTTTTCTCATTGATTAGCTGAATGAAAATGTACCAAGCAGAGTGTTTGAATAAAAAATAAAAAAAATAAAAGCATGAGGAGACTTTTATCCTGTCAGGTATTTCTACCTACATTAATGAATTCCGACACTTTCAGATTTAATTTTTCAGGATCTGTCTTTTTTTTCAAATTCATTTATTCATCAACTCAGGTTTCTTCTCCTTTGAGTCTAACCTCATATTTCTTTCTTTTAAATTGTAACTATTTGTAGTTAATGATTGCATGATACAGATTTGAATGTTAAAATAACCATGCCACCAAAACACCACCAATAAAAGATTTCTGTTGAAATCAAGATGTGATTCACCTAAGCAGGAATGCAATACCATGGCAACGGCTGCTTACCATAAGCCTACTCCTGCTGGATCGTGGGAAATCTCCCAGTAATTTAACTTTATCTCACAAGTCTTGCAGAGATGTTTCTGGTAACATCCTTCAGTATGACGTTAAGAAAAAATGAACGTTGTGAGAGAAATCTTGAGGAGATTTCAAGACTTTGAAGTTCATGCAAATAAGCAAATTTGTCACCTGTCAATCACAAATCATCTTAACCAATCACACGACTTAATTAAACCGCTGTGTGTGTGTGTATATGTGTGTGTATGACGAACGACGAGGAACATCATCCATCACAGTGAAAAGGCCATAATTGTGTGTGTGTGTGTGTGTGTGTGTGTGGTGTTGTCAATTTCAGAATCACATACACACACACACACACACACACACACACACACACATATTTAGGTGAACATGCAAACAAACAGGCATATGCCACATGGTAACAATGTGTCAAATCCCTCTCTCTCTCTCTTTCTCTCTCTCACACACACACACACTCTCTGCCAGCTGTCAGTGTGTTCTGATTAGGTGCTTATGTACTGAAAAGCGTGAATAGGGCTCCATAATTACGTGAATGTATGTGACAAACACATTTCACTCCATAATTGCAGGTGAAAAATGTGTGGGTGTTATTTTAGTCTTCTTTTTTTTTTTTTTTACATTAATGTATCTCACCACTTGCAGCCTGTCACATATAGAATTTTCACTGTGTCGAGGTTACACAGGATGTATACGCTGTGTGTGTGTTCATCCTGCCAACAGAATTCATTTTGATGCATAAAATCTACTCCAGAAAGTGTTTCAGTCATGGACAAAGGTGGTCCACCTGTATGTAAATGAACATAAATATTCATATCTGACTCCCCTTCTACTTCACACTGATTGTTAAAAATGTTTATGTGTACAACATATTTGCAATCACAAATAAAACTAATGCTTCTAAGTGTAAACAGAGGTTACATTTAAGTCATTCGTCAAACAAAAATACTGATTAATCTGTGGTTGCAGCTTTTCCAATGTGAGGTTTACTTTTTTAAATGTTATTAATTGATTATTTTGTTTTACAAACTAAAGGGTTCATTAATTTGTTTGAAAAACAAATGATTTGTTCATGAAAATAACTGTTAACTGTAGCCCTTCATTGATTTTATAAAACGACGCAGCCATAAACAGCTTTGTTATAACTTCAAAATGGACAAAACTCGAATGGTTGTTGTGCTCTTAGAAAAAAAGAAGAGGATTGGAAATGAAAGATATAGGAGGGAGAGTGAGGGAAGAGTGAAAAGGATGAAATGTGTATGAAAGAGTTGAAAGATATTTAGGAAAATAATAAACAGCTGAGAGCGAGGGAGGTAAAAGAAGATCAACATCTTGAAACGAGAAAAAGGGAAAGGAGGAAAACAGGATGAGAGGAATGCAAGGACGAAGCCAAAATGTTTTGACAGGGTGAGGAGGAGGAGGAGAAGGAGGAGGAGGAGGAGGAAGATTGCAAATAGAGGCAGTTGCTGATTAGGAAAGGAAGTGAAGAAAACTCTGCTGTGTCTTTAAATCAGAAGTAAAGAGAAACAGAAATCAACAATAAAAAGAAAAAGAGACAAAGAATGACAGAATAAATAAAGAGAAACAAACAAAAATGAAACAATCTTGTAAACAGAAAGTGAAAGAGAAAAAATAAAAATGGGAGTAATAATGAGAATAAAGAAACAACAAAGCTGCTTCATGCTTCTTGGAACTATAATTCCAGACTATAAATGTCATCATCTCTTCTCACATCGCTGTGACCTCTGACGTTTGTGGTTCTGATGTTCCGTAGAAGGAAATTAAGCTTATTCTGGATAAAAGAGTCAGATTTACTGGAATAAATCAATGAGACTTCAGAGCTTTCTCACCTTGTTGATCAATTTCATGGTCAATGTCATAAGATTTTGAAGATACAATGAAGAAGGAAAGGATGATTGTTCAGAGAAGAAGAAGAAGAGCAAGATTAGGAGGGGGTTGATGGAGTTCAGCTGGGTGTCTTCCAAACTGCCAGTCTGCCTGTTAGTCTTGGCAACAAGCTGAAGTCTCCTTGCGTAACTGGACTAAAGACTCTGTTTCTGTCTATCTATGGGAAAATACCGCTGAAAAACACATGAAATCCATCACAATCAGACTTCATTTATTCCTCCATCATGTGCTGCTCAGTCCATACTGGTCTGTACTGCTGTGAGCTTTTAGCCCATCATGCTCTGCTGCAGATAATAATGTTTGTATTATTGTTTTGAAATGAAGCAGGTTAGGTTGTGATTTGTTTTGAGATACTTCATTAAACTTCTTATAGAGAATATAAGTACTTCGATTAGTATTTGTCCAGGTTTTGACACAATCTATCTGTTGATTTCCTGTGTCTGCATCCCAATACAAGGGAGTTGAATAGAATTTAGTTTGTGGTGCTGACAGCACAAAAATTGACATTTAGAAAAGTCAACATGTAGAGCTGAAATAACTAGTTGATTCATTTATTAGTCTATAATATGCCATAACATTGACAATCCAATAATCATTTACTAAAGTGATAAACTGTCTCTGGTTCAAGCTCTGCGGTTGTGAGTATTTGCTGAGCTTTCAGCTGCATCTCACAGTCTACATCAGTGGATGAGGTTGTCATGGAGATGGCTCAGTTACATATATACTCCGCCAATATATAACCACCTGTTCCTTATGATGATATTTTGTTTTCTGTCAAACTACTGTTTCTAAGGTCAGAAATTAACTTTCATACTCAAATTACTATTATCTGCATGCTACTTATTAAAGGGTCAGTGCACTCAAGTAGTCCTTATGGTATCTCCATGCAGATAGTTTTGGTTTTATTTGTCGACGTTTTGACATAATCTGTCTCTGGGATTTCTGCCTTGATTTCTGCTTATGTCTTAAATTGGACCTCTTTAATCATTTGAAGATGTCTTGAACTTGGGATCTCAGAAATTGTGATGCATATTTTACACAATTTTCTGACATTTTACAGACAAAATGATAAAGAGACTGATGAAGAAAGTAATCAGCAGATTAACCGACAATGAAATGCTGTGTTTAAGTTGCCTCTTCTTTAACAAAGGAAAAAAACATTGGGTGTTTCCCAATGCTTGGTGTTGATAGAGAATCATTGTGAAATTCCAGTCCACCATGTAGCTCTGGGTGCTTCCAGCAATAAAAACACTAAGTGTATTTATAAAGTGGATTTCTGAGAAAGTAGGAAGATAAACATCACAGGAATGGCAGCCATAATGAGAAAAGTTGGAATGTTTAGTGGTTGATTTATGTGTATCACCAGTTTAGATTCAGGCAGCTCAATTACAAATAACACAGAGCTTAAAGAAACAAAAGTCTTAAGAATGAAAAAGGAAACATGTCTGATTCCAGTTTTTGTAATTTTATCTGAACATGACAGATCTATGTCTTAAGTGAGTATGAAAATCCATCCTGGCTTCATTTTATTCTACTCAACGGCTACCATCTCCTTTTAAGGTTAATTTTCTATAAACATACTAGTCTTTAAACCTAAATGAAATCTTAATGGAGCATCCATTTTCAAAATTAACACAAATTATTGAAAGTTGTTTTTGTGTTTAGAGCAAGACATTTTTCCCCATTCAGACAGGAAACAAGGAACAGTCACAAGTCAAAACATTTAACTGTCACTGAAATTCACTTGAATATTAAAAACAACAAGCTGTTTTGTTTCTTGATGAGCTGTGATCAGATAACAGCCTAACAGCAGTAATACAACAGGAGGATAAAACAGGACACAGTTATGTTCTCCAGACAGCTGCAAACAGCAACGTCAAAGCAAAGTCAAAGGCGCTGAGGACTGGAGGTCAAAGCTGTAAGCCTTTTTGTAATATCAAATGGAAGTCAATAAAGCTTGTTGGATTGAACAGCAGTCTGCAAGGCCTTTCAACTACAAATGTCTATGTGTTGTGTAACCAGGCAACAAGGTCATAGTTTTCTATGGAGATATGGGCTCCAAAATGAATGAAATTGAACTTTAAATCCCCAAATACACTGAGCAGCACTACACTTTGCATTGTCAGGAGGTGGCTGTTATGATGGCGCCTATTTTGACGTTAATTTTGTGCATCTTAGAATTACAGAAGTCATGTAACTACAGTATAAATTGTCCGATCCTTCTGGGGTTGAGCAGAAATTTAGTTTTGTGAATGTTTGCATTCTGATGAAGACTTTGGTATATGAGTGCTTTGTAGAATTGTAATGCTTTACCTAATGCTCTTCATCCTACTTTGCCTCACTTAGTTTGAGGAAAGTTTGGTGCGAAAGCCCAGTAAGACCACATCAGCTTCAACACTTATCCATGGAGGTTACTGCTTGGTTGGGATTATGTTCTCACTTGTAAAGCTCACTATGTTCTCACTTGTAGAAGCACAGTTCTGTTGTCAGAAGAGTTGAAAAGGCATCATTATCACCTTTACAAAGAAACTCAACTGAAGCAAAGTTTAGAAAAACTGTTCCAGAAGTGAATGGTGTAGAAGCTGCTTGATTGCTGCTGCTTTTAAGGTTCACTCAAAAAAAAAAGAATAGCCTTATCTCCGTTCCTAAATGTTGCAGAGTCTTAGTTCAATCCTCTTTCCTGCACAAAACCCGAACCAGTGTTGGCGCTGTCATTACCACATAAGCCTCCCTTAAAGCTGAGGAAAACCCCAGTAAAATGAAAGCAGAATGACGTCTTCTTCTCGTAAGCCAAGTGGAAGAGAGAACTGGATATCATGTTGGGCAGGGGAACAGGAGACATGTAACAGTTTAATAAAAAATATAAATCTTGTCAGATTAAGCCCTTGATCCAAGCTGTGACTGGAGGCTGTCAGTCTTGGCGATGAGCACCAATGTTGCTGAGAAATTTGAAGATTTTCTGGAAAATCATCAGAATAGTGTGTGTGTTTGTTTGCGTGCGGGTGGGTGGGTGTGTGTCTGCTGGCACACCTTGAATCCTGAAATGTGTTTTAGCTTGTCTTGTCTGACAGAAGTGAGACCAGTTGAAGTGTTGTTCTGCCAAACTACTCGTCATGGCAGGAGTACAGAGAGTAGGAGCGAACAGGGTGAGGCAGCAGCCACCTACTACCATCTGAAGATTTACTGTCAACACAGCACAAGAGGCAACGAAATCTGAAAATTCACCAGGAACTTTCATTTTATGCTTATATTGAAAGTGGACTTCAAACATTGTCTAACTTTTGACTACACTTTTACAGTTTTATGGTCATGGTGATTTATGGTGTTTGTCATAGAATCACAGACAGTTAATGATGATGATGATGATAAATAAGGATACAGCAGACTGGTATCAGCGCCAATAATGACCCTACAAAGCAGATCCGATATCAACCAGACATGACAAATAAAGTTAGACATTTTTCCATTCATTTGCTGTAGTGAGATAACGCTAATGCTTGACGCATGAAGCTACTGCTGATACTACGCCATTCACTCAATGTGCTGCACAATAAATGCATTTTAGTGTGAAGGCAGAGGTAAGCCTTTAAGGCTTTCAAACAAACTTGTTTGTACAAAGTGTTGTCCAACCACATCTGACAGCAAAAGTATTTATAGGTGTTCAGAGTGTTCCTTTGAGGGCGAGATGCAATAATCGCTCAAATAAGGCTAATGATGCACACGTCAGGACACTCTCTCCTCGGAGGCATTTATGATGTTGCACATGAAAAATGGCAGGAGTACTAGTGTAAAAAATGACAAAAATAAGAGTTCATAACCTGCTTACTTTCTCACATCTGCACACCTGGCCGATCACTTTGTGAAGTGGGCGTAGTTGTCAGATTGCCAGTTTTGGGTAAGTTACAAAAATGTTGGATGCAGCGCCCTTAATTCTGACATTGGAAAGGTGTGGCAGTAATGAGTTTTCAATGCGGTTTCATGATCTAACAAGCAATTAATTTGAAGCATTCTAACGCCTTATCTGTGAAACCACAAGTGTTGACACTCAGTTAATGTTACCAAAGATTAACTCCATTAAGTTTTTCTAAAACTAGATTCAGACATTTTCTGTTGGGAGGTCATTTTGAAACATTGCAAGATCAAAATAGATCTGAAAAACTCAATGTTACTGTTTACCTTATAGCTGGTTGGTGAAAAGACGCAGGAGTCTAAAATTACACTGAATAAAGCCTTTTCCTTTACCTGCCATGTAGACACATAAAGTAAGTACAACATCAGCTCTGATCATTCTTAATCACATCAGCACAGTCCTGTTTGTCAAGTCTGTATCTGTACACAACACCAGTGATCGTACAGCAGGAGCTGTGTGTTACATGTATCAGACAAGTTAAACATGACGGTGTTTCTGTCTGTTACTAGCTTGATGCAATGTAATGATACAACTTCAGAAACCTGAACAATCTCATTATATTTGCCAAAAAGCCTGTAGGTGAATGAACTGATGTGTAGTTACACATAGAAGAATGATGTTAATCTCTCTCCATACAGAGAGGTTATAGATTTTAAATTGCAGGGGAAAAAATGATCACTGGTTTCACATCTGTGCTCAGTATCAGCTGATATAACTGTTGCATGCAACCACACAAGGAAATTGAAATATATAGATTGAAAATTAAAAAAAAATTGAGCATAGACATTCATTTCTGACTGTTAGGAACAGGGTATGTAACAAAATCTCACGGTCTTCATAAATACATAAATGTATTGCAATAAATACATTTATTTATATGTTCATATCTTAGACACACAAGACGTGAGGACTAGACAAAATATCCTCACTTACCCAGTCTAAATATGAATTTGATAGATTTACTGGAGCACAAAACCACAAATGCCTGAAAGAACCATTCACTTTCATTTTCCCTCTTTTCCTATCCCTCACTCTCTCTCAAACACACACACTCACACACACACACACACACACACACACACACACACACACACACACACACACACACACACACGCACACGCATGCACACACACACAGGCAGGCAGGATCCTGTTGTTTTCTCCAGCAGAGCAGAACCTGCTGCTGTTATGAGATACAGTAAAACTCCCACAGTCGTGTTCCAGCTCTGTGACAAAACCCCACAAACCAGCACAGAGCTGCCTCCTACTCACATGTTCACACACTACACAGCACGTCCTGATTTATATAAAGAGGAAAGTCCAGTTTCCGAACAATCAAGGGTTTTCCCAAAATGCTAAATTTATATTTTTAGGATCGTGAATATCTCTAAATGAAAAGGATTATCGAGAGAGGATGGAAAGTTGAGAAAAAGACTGTAAATTTGAGACCCTTTTCAGTAAAACATGAAGAATTTTTAGTTAATATTTTATATTGTCTCATATTGTGTTTATTTGTATCCATTAGTATTACAGCCAATACCCTTATTGTATGTCCTGATTACAGAAACAACACTTTGACATTTGAGAGATAATTCTTATGACCAGAAACATGCATGTTAACTGTTAATTGTTAACATTTCTGGAGGACACAGAGCAATCTAACGGAATCAACAATTTATGTGCATTCTCATACATACAGTAGCTTCATTGTACCAACCACATAATATGTGACCGACTCACTGTGTGTGTATGTTGCTGAGCTCCTGCTCTGTCTGTCTCTGCAGATGCTGGAGGTGAGAGGTCAACTCCTCACTCAGAACGGCAAACCTCCACAGTCCTCCTCTTCTAGTGTCCGACTCACTCACTGAACCCTAAGACAGAGAAGTTGTTAAAGTGAACAAAACTATGCTTGAGTGGAAACCAAACATTTCATCACTGATCCAACAAACTGATTTTGTGTTTACATGATGTCAGTCTGCTGGTCATAGTAGCATTATTGTTGATGTGATTATCAAGCTTATATATAGTAAGTTAGCATATTAGCATGGTAGCATGAGTGTCAGCATCTCAGTGAGAGATGCAAGTAAATTATAAACATTGCATAAAGGCACATTAGTGTGTACATTTCTGTAGCCGCCATGAATGTGTGTTAAAAAAGGATATGAGAGTAACTTCCTGAGTAAATGTTGCTTGAACCATAGTGGCATATAAAGTAGACCTGGATGTTCTTCTGACTTATATTATGTGCTAACTAGCCTTTTGGCTAGTTTGCTCATGTTTACTGAGTCATCTCATTTATTAGCTGCACTTGTACAAATTTAAAGGGCAAAACATGTCCATCATTTGATGCCAGTAACGTTAGCTCACACCGGACATGATTGTTAGGCTGGATTTATAGTTATAGTTCTTTCTCTAGATGACATATCAAAGAAGACATTTTTCTTTGTTAGCAGGGTGAAAGGGTAAACTCTTACACACTGCATCTAAAAGGAAAAACAGTGTTCTCACACTATAACCACAAAACAGACAAATGTTTCATTAATCCTCATAGATTATACAGTCTGGTGAGCATTTGAATAAGAATGTACCTATATAACATTTCATCTCTCAGTAGTCTGTTGTCTCAGTTTGTCAGACATAGCAACACATTGAGTAAAACAGAAAAGAGAGATGAGTCACCAGTTGAGGGAAGAGAGGGGGAGTGGGAGGGGAGACAGGTAGAACAGCAGACAGACAGGAAGAGGTGAAAAGAGACAAACAGAGGATAACTAGAGGAGACACGTGAGGGCATGATGAGAAAAGATAAAGTTGGTGGAAATGACATGTAACGTGGTGTGTCTGAACTCGTCGATTCGGCGGAGTCCTTCAGTGAGCGGCTGTGGGCTGGAAGACAACAGACCGACTGAGTCATCCTGGCAGAACATGATGATCACCCTCATCGTCCCCCTACGTCTGTCTGTCTGTGTCCATGTGACTCAGTCTGAGGGGACAAACTGGCACTATGTTCACACAGCAGCCAAATCTGATTTGTTTTTCAAATGTGATCTTTCGTCCTCATTGTCTACATTGAAACTTGCAAGTGGCTACATAGAATTGTGTTTTTTTGTGTTTAGCATGGTCCAAAATGAGTAAAATTGCTGTGGCTTATTCAAAAAAAGCACAGGTTTTTTTTTTCTTTTACTTGCATTTCCAGATATCATGTTTATTATTATCATTATTATTATTATTATTATTATTATTAAGGCTTCAAAAAGAATGTCTGACACTTATTCAGTAGAGTAAATTGGATTTGAGCTGCCTGTCTGAACATGGCCTCAGGAGAGCTCAACAAAGAGGAGAAGAAAAGGGTGAAAGAGAAAAATAGACAAAAAAAGACAGATAAGGACACAGATTCCCACAAAGAAATGGAGAGAAAAATCAAGCAACTCACATAAAGACAGTGCCGATAAAAACAAACTCCTGTGTAGACTGTAAGGAGGAATGCAGTTAAGGCAGTGTTGAGCAATTAGACCTGTACCCTCTAGCAAAGATTTACATTTGAAAAAACATTAGGGTAAAAAAAAAAAAAAAAAACGACTAACTCCAAACTCAGCAAAGACACAATGATACTTGCTGCCTTTGCTGAACTGCTGATAATCATCTAACTGTTTATTACTGGAGGCGTCATGTTTCAGATTCCAGTAAAGCTGCTCTCAAACAGTTTCTGTCCACCTTCAGTTTAAATTGTAGATATTTAACTCATCAAAGTGTAAAGTATTTTGTTCAGATCTGTCCGACTGGAAAACTCTTTAGGTGATGCTCAAACTCACCACTGAATAGCAACACATCTATTAAACCTACATATATTAGTTCACACATTTTCTTTCCACTCATCCAGTCATCATATGTTTCTGTGCTGTTTTTCATCTTAGTTGTATATTTAATTGAAGGAAATTACTCAAATAAATTACTTTACTGATAATTTTTTTTAAAAAAAAGAATAATTTAAATACACGGTAATAACATTATACAATTTGATTTTGGCTCTTATAAGTGGCAGGCGACTACTGCATGAGGAAGTCATTTACCTGTTGGTCCTCAGTGATAGTGGATTGTAGGATGTGAACTTTGTCTTCAATCAGTTGCCGTAGTCTGCCCAGCGAAGCAGGGAAGTCCTCTCTGTTTCTCTGGAACACTGGAGACTTCAGAGAAAGAGAGACAGACAGAGTATTTTGTTATTTTTATCAACTTTCATCACAGTGACCCTCATACAGTAAATCTGCCTGATGTTTCACAACCAGCTGCTGTGGCAACAACCAAACACCCCTGGGAGTCTGATCCAATTGGCCGCTGAAGAAGTGAAAACATCTTGTAAAGAAATCTACTATATCCCTATTTGGACTGAGCAGTTTGGTTGTAGATTGAATGGGTGTTCAGGTGGGCTGTGATCACACCTGCACATCGAAGAGCCGAAAAGGAGGCTGAGACTGATCAGAATTGTGTTGAATGCATGTTCAGTTATTTGAATTGCTCTAGTTTTTGTGGTTTGTCATAAAATATTTTTGCAGTCTATAAGAAATTGACTTTATTTGATACTATCATCTAAAAGACATTTTGCAAATTTAAAGTAAAGCCTCATAGTGACTGCTTTGCCTGACTGTCTGGATGCCATCGCCGACCAGAATACAGGCGACATCAAATTAGCAAAACATCATTCTCTGAATCTTGAACAGGTGTTTTTGTCAGTAAAGAATGGAGAAAGACAGGAATGATGAGAGAGAGAAAGACTGAAATGTAGTGAATCCAGCTCTCCAGAATCACCTGTGAGACTTCAAAGACATACACGTTAGCTTGCCGATGCAAAGTGAACGTGTCCTAAATACCAACACACAACTGTTTCCCATCTGACACATAAAATGCATCAGTGAACTAAAGTTTATCTGTGGTTCAGCCAGAATCAGATAGACAGAGTAATCAGATTGGACCAAAGAAAGTCTGGAAAGTTTAGAGCACTAAAATAGGACAGTGTACAATTTTGGGCTAAAATTGACTTGACATGATGGGACACAACACAGCACGCTACTAATCACCATCAGTTATATCTGTACAGTCAAAGATACTAAACATTTGAGTAAAGTGTGTGATCAAAACAGCATTTTGGCATCAGAATCTATGAATATTGTGATCTTTGTTTACTATGTTTACTTGTCGTAAACATAAGTTGTATTCTTTCCTGTTGTAAATGCATCTCAATGTTTTTAATTATTTATAGACCCAAACAAAAAAGAAAAGAAGTAAAAATGCAACTTTTCAATCTTAAATAATCCAGTGATTAATCCAGTCAATTAATCAATTGTCACTCAGTCTACCTATCAGAAGTTCTGAGAACCAACAGTCTGAAACCAAAAGATATTCAATTTACAATGATATAAAACAGAGGAAAGCATCAAATCCTCACATTTGAGGAGAGTTGAGGAGAGTTTTTTGCTTGATTAAAGAAGCTACTCGAGAGATTTAGTATTGTACTTTGATAAAGTTGGGGGACTCACAGGAAACAGATTAAAAAAGAATGGTCTTAATAAGAGCAGCAGAGGCTGAGATATCCGGTCTTTTAGTCACTGTGTATGAGTCATCTCCAAAAACAACAGATCCCACAGTACATTTCCCATAATGGAACGTCTTTCATCAGGCCGCCCCGCCTGATAAGCATCCATGTCTTTCAAACTCTACATCCCCAAGGCTCTCTGTTAAAAATGTGAAGTCTCGAACAAAATCCATGATAACCCTGATGACATCATCAAGGTTATTTCCTGATTATTCTACTGACCTTAAATCGATGGAGTACCACTTTAAACCACAGAAGGGATTATTCAGTTATGAAAATAGTATGAAAGTAATCGACTCATTATTAACTTACAACGACACGAACAAAAGAAAACAATATATCGAAGCATGTGAACTAGTCTAAAATGTACTGTGTGACTAAAGATGATATAACAAAGTACATCAGATAATATCTCCTTTCTTTGGTGTCACTTTTGTTATTTAGGCTAGCCATTACAGTTACACTTGTCTTGAAATGAACTGCTGTCCTGACTAGCAGACACAGTAAATAAATACGCATGCATGTGACTGGCAGTTTGTCAGGTAACATGGTCTTTAGAGAGATTGTGTCCTGGTGGAGACTTCCTTTCTACCTTTAAGCGTGTCAGGTGAGTGACAGGAGACGGGGTATGTAAAAACATGACCCCTTGACCCCATGACCACCTTTGCTCCGCTGATGTTTACTATGATGGATTACCTCGCTCTGTGGAAGCCATTATTCAAATGTAAGGCAGAATGAGTGGCAGCAAATGAGAAACACAAACTGTCATATAACCAACAACTAGGCTGACTTAAAGGACTAGTGTGTAAGATTTAGGGGGATCTATTGGAGGAAATGGAATGTATGTTTTCATTAGTGTATAATCACCTGAAAATAAGAATCGTTGTGTTTTTGTTACCTTAGAATGAGCCCTTTATATCTATATAGGGAGCGGGTCCTCTTCCATGGAGCCCGCCATGTTGCACCACCATGTTTCTACAGTAGCCCAGAATGGACAAACCAAACCCTGGCTGTAGAGAGGGCTTTTCACATTTTCTGCGAGTTTCAAGGCCACTGTAGGTTCTCCTACATGCTTGGCAGGGGAGGGGGAGGGGTATTCAGTCGGTTATAATCTGCAACCTCACCACTAGATGCCACTAAATCCTGCACACTGGTCCTTTAATACAAAAACGCAATAGAGGAAAACTAAAACAACAACAACAAAACCTGAATTTTCCTTTGTTAAAGCAAGAGAGAACCTTTTCAACATTTTTAAGTTAAAAGTCAGTTAAATGTCAAAGTTTTCTACTTTATAGCATCAGAAATGTTCAATATTGTTCTAAGATGAGGATTATAAATTGGGGATGTTGATAACCTGAAGACAAGTCTGTCCACCAAGCAGAATCTCAGCTTCCCACCCACCACTGTTTGAAAACCACTACAAAGAGCCATTGTAAGCCTGTACAGAAGCAGCTAACCTGGGTGGCTCATATGTGTGATTTTATCTTAAAGAAGGAAATCAAACCTCATACATATATCTTAACTACAGATGGACAGCAGGCAATTTATTCCTCACTCGCCATATGAGTGTATGCATTCGTAACATGAGTGGGCTGGGTGTTCATGACACAGTGAGTCTGTGTTGTCTGATTTAAATGCAATCAAAACAAGTCCATTGTGTTTTAATCCCTCTGAGAAAGATTACATGTACCAGCAGGAGCTTGAGGGAGCAGAAAGGGGTATGTACTTGTTAAATGGATGGTGGAAGTAAGGCAAAAAGAAGTTTACAATTTAGATTACTGAAGTAGCATATGACAGTCAGTGGACCCTTACTTTTCAAAAAATCTCTATAAAAGTAAAAATTGTGCCTGATGAAAGTGGGATGCTGTAATACTCTCCCTGCTTGACTGTTACAACCCTGTCTAACAGAAATTATGATTTTATGATACTAATTTGTTTTCCCAATTATGCTTTGCTGGGAAACATAATTGGGAAAACAAATTAAGGAAAATATAAACTAGAGGACTAGTATTTCTTGGGGACAAGATTACACTGTCAGAATAACATGGATATTAAATCAAATCAAAAATAAAACATCAAGATGCCATTTCAATAGTAATGTTCTAAAAAGACTTAATGATGTCTCCTAGTATTGAGGCTTAAATGACCAAAACAAGCTAAATGTCATATCATTACTTTGGTATTAAAGCTATGTCAAAGTGTAGCCAAATGTTCCAAAACCTATGCTTGAAAAAGACCAAATTTACTCAATTCTGTAACTATAAAGATTTTAAAAAGACCAACTATAGCTAGGTATCCCAACTGAGGCAAATGTTCCAAATGCCTTTAAAATATCAAGTGTAGCTACACAGAAGACACAACTGTCCTACCAGCATCAGTGTAGGCTGTCAACTCTACATTGATGTTGTTAATATTTGACTAAGTCACCCACTGGGCTTTAATCAACTTTAATGTCCCATTACTAACCTAAGTCATTCCAAACAAAACAGTAACGTAAACTCTTCAATACTAAAAAAGCATTAAAAAGACATAGTTAAGCTAACTGTAACTAACTGCAATTATAAGCCTTCAATACTAAGCTATTAAAGTTGCTGTTTAAAGCCCGCATTTAGTCGATTGTCAAAATACTTATACTTGTAAATTAGCTCATTGTTTCATCAGTAAAGCTTTAAAAAGGCAAACTTTATCTCACTGTCTGATATTTAATAGTTTCTAATCTGTAAAACGGTTCTAAAATACTCACAGCAGGACATGGAGAGAGAGGAGGATTCATGATGACAGACAGACTCAAAAGTAATTTCCTGACTGAGCTCAGACCACAGGGGGTTTCTGTGTGTGTGTGTGTGTGTGTGTGTGTGTGTGTGTGTGTGTGTGTGTGTGTTAGTGGGTGGGTTGCACTACTGTGTACATGGAGATGACCCTAACTACAACCTCCCCACTGCCCAGAATGGACAAACAGATAGAAAGAGAGAGAGAGGGACTGGGTGAGAGAGAATGCAGGTTTGTTAGTTAATATCCGGCCAGAGTTTGTCAGGGTTTGTGTGCCTGATTGATCAGGTTACTGAACCTCTCATTGCATGTGTGTGTGTGTGTGTGTGTGTGTCTGTGAGAGAGAGAGACAGATAGAGAAAACAGAACTTATGAAGGAAGGGAGGAAGTCTGAATTTTGTCATTGCTTTTTTTCTCCAAAAAGTTAAACTGAACTGAACCAAACTAAACCAAAAAGGTTGAGTTTAGCCTCTCACTTTTGCTCTACAATTTCACAGTCTGCTTTACCAATTATGTTCACATATGACTGAATAATCCTGGGTTTTGGAGAAAAGTAGGTACTGGTGTTCTGTTTGTAGGTAGGATTATGTTCTTTGAGTTTATTAAAAACCTGTAGCCACACAGCAGCAGGAATGATATTAGCACCTCCAACTTAAGAATGGGGCTGTGCGCATTAACACACTAGGCACAGTAGGGGTATCTTCATTAATTACTTGTAATTATTAATAATCCCATCATGGCGACAAGATCAGTCAGGATCTAAGTGACATTCTTTACTTTTCTGAACATCACACATAAACTGTAACACACAGATTCTGAGTGTATTCGGTCAAATCACTTGACAAAGCAGCTGTCCTCAAGATAAATCCTGAGCTCTATCAAAGCTGTTTGGAAATTTTTATATTAATGTGTGCTAATTATTAAACCTGGAGTACAAATATTAAATATTAACCAGAGCGCACAATTTTTTTTTTTCTTCCCAATGACATCCCCTGGGCCACGCACTTTTGATCCACAATGTAAAGCAATGTATTGCAACAAAAAAGTCTTAAATCTGAAAAAAGTATATGTTTTGTAATGGAAGTATGCACATGGAACAAACGATATAAAATGGCCTAACTATCTGTCCAATAGTTTAGAAAGACCATTTTGGGTTTTACTGTACAAAAACACACCTTAATATAAACTAAACAGAAACAATTCAACAGTATGATAACTCACAGTCTTCAAGTCCAGTCATGTTAGCACTAAGACTGAATAAACCATGACTAAGGGCCCTTTCACACCGACCTCGTTTGACTTTCGGACTTTTCAGTTTGATCCGAACCAAAATTACAAGTGTGAAACATCCCCCAGTCCACAGTCCAGACCAAACAGCCGAACCTTGGTCCGATGAAAAGATTGTGGTCTCGGTCTGGATCAAACTCAACCATGGTTTGGTTTGTTTCTTGTGTGAAAACATTTTTTGGATGGTTCGGACTTTCAGACCAATTACAGTAAGTTTCGGCAGGCTATCATTAGAACTGTAAAAAGCACATGGGGAGAGGAGGAGACCAAGCTTTTAATTTAAATATGGTCCGATGACGTTATAAAAAGTAAACTGGAAAAATGCTGACACTTTCCAGGTATTTTCGGGGAGGATGAGAGAGGGGATATGAGAGGACAAGAGATCAATGCCACCTGAAGATAAAGAAACTGTAGTATATATAGTATAATAATATAATATAGTGACTTTTATAGAATGTATAGACTTTCAGGTGTGAAAAGGCCCTAAGTTTGTGGTTAGTCTGGATCACAGGGTTACAGTTCCCAAACCCCACCCAAGTCAAAGGAGTCCTGATCCCCATCCCAGAGTGTGTCTGGGTGTTGCCTAATGACTGTGGCAGGACGCCATGTCAGACACACCTTAACAAGCAGGCAGGTATGAGGGTGGAGCCTCCCTGCGTGTCTGCAACTCTCTCTGCCTTTTTGTTGACTTTGTTCTTTTCGGTCCTTATATCTGTCTCTTACTCACACACACTCACACATGCAGGAGTTTATGTAACAAGACAGAAAACTATACAGAAAACTCTGCAACAGTCATTGCACTCAAAATTATTACAAGTTTACATACTTGTGATTAAGCCATTCTTGTCTCACCAGAAGTGGGGGCTAAAAGTGAAAAGTGTGCCCTGAGGGTAGCGCTAGAGGAAAGGTCAGGGGTCACCAAAGTGATTAGGATTCTTCCTCTGTTGGATATAATTATTCACAGCAAATTTTACAGAAATCTAGAGATATCTTGCTATGGACTAAAGCTTTGGGTGGACAGACTGACCGTTCTGTACAGGGTTCTTCAATATTCAAGAAGTACTGAGCACCAACACGTTTGAAATATATAGTTGCTCTATTTAATATTCTGTGTGAGTTAAAGTTAGTTCCACATGATCGCAGAGAAAAAGGAGCCAATGTGGCTTCCTGACTGTAAATATTTCAGGACAAACACAATTACTCTGCAGTGCTTTATTTATCTTAGAATTTACTACCAAACTGACGAAATGAAAGATCTTTAAAGTAACTCCAACTTAATTAAAATCTACTGATATGAAAATAACTTTCCCTCCCTGAATGCTCTGGCAGCAGCTCAGAGGAGCGTCTCATTCTTTTCAGATGAGACATCGCAGACTCTCCCTGTTTGAACAAATAACATTATACACTCAGGTGAGGCTGCTTCTCCACCCACAGGAAGTTATGAATTATCCAATTATCTTTGTGTAGTACATCAATACAATCTGTTTGTTAATTGTCACTCAGAAATGACAGGTTGTGCAGGTTGTTTATATATATATTTGATGATTTTTATTTATATGGAATTTTGTATTATTTGTATCGTATTTTTTCTTTCTTGTCTTTTTATCATTATCTTTATCTAATAATGTCTTCATTTTTTAATCTTGTTTGTTTATTATAATAGTTAATAATAATAGTTCAAAGGCCTTAATTTCTGTTTCTAAATGTACATTTAAAATAACTCTGATTGAGATTGTAGGACTAAATGTTTTACATTCTAATCATCTGTAACTTTTAAGCAGATTAAAGGTCAGAGGTCATGCATCTCTGGACTTGCACTGTCATAATAATGACACTCATTACTCAGCAAACAGATCTGTGTTTGGTGAGGTACATCCATGGGTACATCAGGGAACTCCCCTGCCCAGCATGCCTTGCCAATGACTCACAGCTGTGGTATGTCACCTTGTATACTAGTGCACTTTGACCCAGCAGGCACTTTAAACTGGGAGTGAATTGCAGGAGACGCCCTGCAGGCTCATTTACTGACCAGGAATGTTTCATTATGATGGGAACAACTTTTAACTACTTATCTGAATTCAGCAACACTGTAAAATTTATGATTTCATGATTAAACTTTCCTCCATCATTTTACAGTGAAGTTCCAAATGGTAAATAATAGTTAATAGTTTACTAAATCAGTGTAGGTGTCTGCAAAGAAAAGTGTTTTGTTTTTTGTTTTTTTTGGCAAATAAATACATAGAATAAGAAAAATGCAATGGAATATTTTAACTGCTCACCCTCGTTACTTGTGAATGAAGTCATTAATCTTTGCTTCTGGCTGGTAGCCCCCAAAAGGACTTAAGGGATTTGAATGCAAAGAGAACACCCAGAGCCTGTTCCTTTCTTTGTTTTACCAATATCTACAAATATAATTCTTTGCAGGCTGAATGTCAACTATTATAACCAATACTTTTTACCTGATTGTTATCCCATAAAATATATTTGTGCAACTCAAATTATGTTTAATTTACCACCTGTACTAACCAATTTCCTGTGGAACTTTACCATGGGAATTATTACCATGCTGGAACAAATGCCTGGCATAAGGCTTTCCGCAGGTTTGGAACCTGCCTGCAGCCATTTGCTTCCACAACACACAAGAGCGTTAGTGTTGATGGACACTGACACTGTCAGTGTTCCAGTTCATCTTAAAGATGTTGGGTGAGGTTGGGATCAGGGCTCTGTGCAGGCTAGCCAAGTTCTTCCACACCAAACTGGGAATACCATTTCTTTATGGACCTGACTTTGCACACAGGTGCACTGACATGTTGTCTTTCTCAAACTGTTGCTACAAAGTTAGAAGCACTCAAATACTATTGTATGCATTAAGATTTCCCTTCATTGAACTAAAGAGCCTAGCACAACCCAGGAAAAATAGCCCTGGAGCAAAAGTACACTTAAATAAATAGACAAGGTTGTCTATACATACTTTTGGCCACACAGTATTGGAAACTTTGGGATCGCGACTAGAATTTGAAATAAAGCATTCTTGAGTTTGTACAAATGAACCAAACATTTACTGTTCCTCGCTATACATTATAAGAACAGGGCAGGTTGGTCATACTGTATCACACAGTTTAATCTTGGACTGTGCAGTGTGCTGTATAGTGGCATGCACCTCTCTTTCTCTCTATAAACACACCAACTCTATAAAAGAGTAGAACCAGTTTGTACTTAATGATGCAGTGAATAATCAAAATATCAACTATCTTGTATTTGCTCTCTCACTCTTTTCTCCTGCCCAGTTAATTGAAGCGAAGTCGAACCAGTTTGTCCGTATTTAACAAATACACGATCACACCTCTCTCACTCTCTCCACTATCATTATCTCTGTAAAACTGAACAAAACAACCAGTTTTTGCAGCCTCTGTGTTTCTTCAAAAGCACTCACACAGAAAATATGTTCATTTTTTTTTTTTGGTCATGTCCTCTATAAGGTCTGACTGTGATAATCAGACTGCACCTGACTATTATAATGCATACTATAATAGTTATATCTAACTATTATAATGCATCACTTCCTAAACTACCTGCCTTGTTCATTACAGACAGACTGGATAATTCATGCATCTAGAAGAAGATGAAGTGAAAGGGAAATAAATTTTGCAACCATAGAAAGCTTACAGCCACAGTTACAGAGACCTGATTGTCAGGATTTTAATTTTCATTGAGTCTCAAATACAGTGTATGGAAGATAATAGAGGGTAAAATGTGCCAAAATTGAATTGAATTGCAGTCAGTTATTGAAAAGTATTAAGATGTGTTCTGGCAATATCACTGTATGCCTCACACTTTGTGTACACTACACTGATTAATGGAATATTATTATTGCATAAAAGTGTTACCACAGGTTATCTGTTATCTTAGGTTTGGCACAACACACACACAAATACACACACAGGACTGGTTTTGTAACTTAACTGATCTCCTCCCAAAGTCTTGCCCCAACCCCACCCCCCCCCAAAAAAGGTAAAATATCTCTCAGCTGTCATTTGTCAGATAGACAAGAAAGGAGACAGATAGGATACAACAAAGAGAGAGCAAGTAGACTCGCAGACAGACAGAGAGAGAGAAAAATAGATATTCAAGCAGACATACTTTTAAACTGTGTGATTAGGGTTAAAATGTTATGTTAAAATGTCTTTTGACCATAAAGCAGGTCTGTATACCATTTCATATGAATTGTTTTTGACATATTGGCATAGACAACCAACCTAAGCTGTCATTTAGGTATAAGGATTTGGAATATTTATGATTGATGTGATGTATGGTTTACAGCCAATGGCGATGTTCAGTTCCCAAGCATGTAGTTTAAAGTTCCCACAGTGTAGCTACATGAAATGCCATATTCATGTCATATCAGATTTATTCTAATTACCAGTTTCCGACTTGAACATCCAACATCCGAGCTGTTATTATGACTGAGAGGTCCGATATATCCAACTTGGCCATTGATAATAAGAAAGTGCCTTAAAGGGCAAACAAATATGTCTGCCTCACATCAGGCAACACCTGTCACTCAGGTATTTAACCCAGATTTAAAGGATATAGTGTTATATTGACAATGCACAGTATTTTAACCATCACACGACCAACTCTGCAATCATACAACAGTAATGAGGTGTCCATTGGCATGAATGCTTGCAAATGGTAAACATGGGAATCATTCCTATCACTACCATCTTCCTACAACAAGGGTGTGGAAGTTGGGTGGTGGCGGAGCATGTAATGCATTTGATGTACATGACAAAGGCCTGCTTCACATCCACGTTCCAACTTGTTAATGTTGTGTGCAGGGTTTTTCGTTTGTTTTGGTTTTGTTTTATTGTTTTTTACAGTAAATCACTTAACAATGGTCTTACCTGAATTTAACCACGTAGATTTTGTTTCCTAACATTAACCATGACTTAAACATATGCAGATATTCTGGTATATTTAACTGAAAAAGTTCAAAATCAATGGTCACAAATGTCATCAGTGAACATGATCTTGAGTCTGGCAGAATAATCTATAATCAATGTTCTGTGAGGTTAGTGTGTGACAAAAATGACGATCACAAATTGTTTTATCAATATTCAGATCCCTATTATCACGTCTATTCTTTCACCAAATGTTTTATTGCTCTTGAACAGTCTTAATTAAGACTAAACTGTCTTCAATTTAACACCGTATTTATTTCATAAGCCTCCAAATAACATTTCAAATTAATCAATCATTAGATAAATATTGGCTCTGAAATTTAATCAAAGCTCCAAAAACAAAAAAAAAGAAATCACAGCATTACACATGATCAAGTTTAATTAAATGTGTGAGCAAAAACTGTGATTAATTTTGGAACAGTAATGTATACAGAAAGAATGTGTTTAAGAGCAAACAGACAGGCGGGTAGAAAGATGCACAGATGAGGAGGACTCGCTTTTTTAAACTCTTTCACCTTCTCATCTTTTAGATCAGTTTGAAAACTAGAACATCAACAAAAACAACAACATCTCTCCGAGCACTGCAGCTCCCACCCAGCACCCACCCAGCCTGCACCCGGCCCTCTGACGAGGCTTAATGAGTAATAAGCACTGGGTGACCACAGTGTTGGAGTCAAGCCAACTTCCCCAGATGCCAAATTGAAGCCTGGAGGTACTGTATAATGCAAAACAACACTCATTAAAACTTGGAGGAAAAAACAAGGAGCTATAAAATGCAAAAATGCACTAAGATGCATTTCAGGAGAAGCTCGGTGGCAGTTTCTAAACGACGGAGATGAATAATTAGGACTCTCAGGCGTCCATTAGCGGGAGAAATTACAAGATGTAGAAAATGGGCTCTAAAACACAATCATGACCCTAAATGGTTTGGCCTGAACATTATGCTAAGGTGCGGAATGTAAGCTTTGGAAAGGCTGATGAAATGGAGTGAAAGGCAAACAAAGTGAGATTTTCAGATCCAGAAACATATTGCGAAGCATTCAGATGATTCAGTTATATGTCAGTCTGTAGTTTGTTTAAGTCAGTATGTGTTTTGGAAAAGAGAATTTAAGTGCTGTAACAAAAAAAAAAGGATTGTTTAATGACAAAACAGGAAATGTTTAAACAAAAAAGTAGGTGTACAAATAAGTACGTGTTACTGCAGCCAAATATCTATTGAAAGAACTGGAATATTGAACAATTGTTGTTCATGGCCCACTGTACTATTTCTTCATTTTAATCACTCTTTTCTACCAGTTTTTCTTTTTTCCTTGATGGTCCCAATCCATAATAAAAATCAAACATTATAATATTTGTAATGACAACAGTGGGCAGCGATTGAGTTACACACAAGATTTTATCTCCCAAATGTCAACACCAACTGAACCAGACTGGAGCAGACGTGGGTCAACTGATGTGATGCCCAAATCATAATTTACAGTCAACTCCACAATCCTAATTTATGTTCTGACCTTAATCAAATATTTTGACATTTTGGGAAGCATGTGTATTTGCTTTTCTTCTGAGAGTTATGAGAAGATAGAGAAACACTCTCATGTCTGTATGCTAAACATGAAGCTGAAGCCAGCAGGGAATTAGCTTAGCCTAGCATACAGTTTGGATCTAGGATTAAACAAACAAGATATAATGTGGTTATTTGTCAAATTTAGAGGTGCTAGTAGGTGGATATTTTAAAAACTTGGGATGGGCAAGGCTAGAAGTTTCCCCTTGCTTACAGTCTTAATGCTAAGCTAAGCTAATTGCCTGCTGGCTGTAGTTTCATATTTAGTGTACAACAGTACAGTAAGTACAGTAAGTGGTAGAAGAACCATAATGAACTCCGGTGGCCTAATACAGAAAATAACAGACTTGATGGAGAAAACATTGAGTTTGTCCTTGTTTGTCACCCTGTAATACATTATTCTTACTTAAGCAAACACTGTGATAAATTGCTGTAAAAATACAGCCAAATTCTAACAGTAAGGTACTGTTCTTTCTAAAGATGGTAAAATACTGTAAATGTTGATGCTTTTTGAGTCAAAACCAAGAATGGACATTAACAGCAGACTACTGTAAAATTTGATAGTAAAATACAGTATTTTCATTTTCACAGTCACAGTAATGGAGGGACAGAAGCCACTGTCAGTAACATCATACTGAAAGAACAGAACTACATTTGTGCATCTGGTTAGCCAATTAGTGACTCCATTTAATTTTTGCTAACATTAAACTAGTATAATCCCAGCAAGCACCTGGCAGGCACAAGAGAGAATTTTCAGGTTGTGTTCTTCAGTTTGAAGTTTGAATCACTAGTATTTAAACATTATTTACACTGCTGCTTGCAAGTCTAATTTAAAGATTATTTTTGGATGACTGTTTTGTCTTGAACTACACATCAGTGAATGCTAACGTTAGTCCGGCCTGGTCTATACCTACACCTTGTTTATTCCACTTGCATTTCATACTTAATAATAGCCTTCTATCTAAAGCACATAACAATTGAAGTTTATTCAAATATGTAGCCAAATTGACTAAGTTATGTTGGCTGCTGAGCCCCGAAAGACAGAATATTGGTTATCTTAGCTTAACCCAAGTGTGTGTTACTACGTTCTAGCCAGGTTGCTGCAAAGATGATTTAGGTTGTTGCCAAACTGTATTAAAACCTGGGACATAATACGTGATGTTACATGTTGTTGAGAGGAACAGAGGCCAGTCGGGGAAAGTAATTCTTAAGAAGACAAACAAGTTTCAGTGAATCCTCATCACCACTCTTCTGAAGAACTTGACGTCACTCCATAAAGGGAGGTTAGGTGTCCTTGTATAAAATGCTTATCTCTGCCATTCAATTGTTTCATTTCTCTTTCTCTCATTCTTTTCATTCTCGTTTCTTTCTCACTCAGTGAGCTGTGAGCCTGGAGGCCTGGACGCCAACCTTCTGCCAATTAAAACAAAGGACATTGAAGGCATTACAAATTGTGTATCCTGCAATCTGTTTATTTGTGCTTTTATATTTTTTAAGCGGTAGTTAGCAAAGCAGTTGCTGTTCAGGATATTATAATTAACAGATTTACATTGACCTCCTTTGAAAGGGCATGAACCTTGAGAATGATTTTTTCAAACAGGCATACTTTAACATAATTAACATAATTGAAAGCCTTTGAACAAATGCTCAGTTCCATAAAGCCGTCACTTGTCTCATCCTCTTTTGCGCTAAATGTTAAGAGTTTTACATTTTTAAATGTAAAACTGAGCTGATCTCATTACTGGACCATTATGATTGAAAACATGTTGTTATTTACAGTATATGTCTGCCATTTATAGTTGTTTTTATAAATATGAATAAGAAGAAAACTTTTTGGTTGTTTACTGCAACATTTACAGTAAGAAACTGTTCATGTAGATTACAATAGCAACACTGTAAAATACAGTAATTAGCTGTAGCAATTAGCTGCCAGTAGTTTGCTGTCATTTTACAAGGAAATGTGTTACAGTGAAGCTAGATGAGCAGGCTGTTGATGATTAGCAGTTTGTTGTGTTTAAATAGACAAGAAGAATAAGAAATAAGAAATTTAAGAGTTTGTTGAAGCTTTTGCATATGAGTGTTTTTGTTTCATACAGCGGTCATGTTTCTTACAAGTGATACAGTGATTTAGTCACCGGACACCTCTCTTACGTTTCTCCCTTAGGCTTTATTCTGTTTCTGATATAATTGAAGTTGACATTGAAGTCTCTGTTTAGTGTACAACTAGCCATTACCCCTTCTTTGAAGCAGAGTGCCCTGGTGAATCATTGGTATTCCAGGAAGTGTAAATGTCTCAGTGCCATCAACCTCAATACTTAAAGGAAAAATTACCCCTCAGATCATCTGCCAGGACTATATATCCTACATCTGTAAAGTTCAATGCATTCCAGGAGTTATTGTACTACTTTCTCCTGCTTCTGATTTAGAAATGTACCATGCTGTACATCAACACCAGCTTTTGTGAGTGTTTGTGTTTTTTCATGGATTTTTACTTAACTTTCATGTCAGCGGAGTGTTACAAGATATTAGAGCATTATGATAATGACCCACCATATGATCAGAGCTGATAGAGAATCTGCTCAGATCCATCAGAAGTCCACTAAGATATATTGACACATAGACCCAAAACTCACGGAAATACAAAAGAATCATACTCGGGAGGTTGGAAATTAGGAACTGAGCGGGCCTCTAATGTGTGTTAAAGTGGTGAAAATCCAAAATGGTGGTCCTAGATTGTACTGTAAAATGTGTGCACATTTGAGTGATTTACAGTTTTGATTTATACTTGATGTAAATTAAAAAAGGAACTTTTTTGGTAGTATTTTCCAAACATGAGTGGCACAGATGAAGGTGTGTGTCTGCTTGCATTTCCAAATTTCAATTTGCAGTGTGACATGCTGTGAACCTGTAAGAGTGCTGCTGTTGCAGTGTGTAAGGGCCTTGAAACAAAGTAATGTATGCATGTAAAGCCTGATTACAGGTTGAATCTGTGTGTGAGTTATGAACAGGTCAACCATAGAGTGTTTTTCTAGGAAATGTCAAAAGACATGACATGACAGCAATGTGAATTCATGCAAGGAGATCATAATAGAAAGGTAAGTTTCGCCCAGTAGGACTGTTTATCAGATTAGATAACAACATCCTTGCCTGTATTAAAAAACCTGATGTTTGAATTGCATAACACCACACTGATATGGTCACAACAAACATCACAGAGTTTAACAAAGAACTCTCATTTACAGGGTGAGTCCAACATGTCAACAAACACACACGCAAAAGCACACACATAAATTAATGGAAATATTCAGAGGTATGTCATGTTACCATTCCGTACAATTTTGTGTGCGTTACCATTTTGCTCACACCCTCATTCCTAACATACCTGCCATCTCCATTCCCCTTCCTACTTTCCCATGAGTCACTGTTGAGCTGCAGTTTGTGACATTTTGTCACATAAGGTCATAATCTTAAGGCCAATAATAAAATCAGCCTGTGCAATGTTCGCTGCAACAGATCATGATTTTAGTAAAGAAAGTTTATCTTAACAGTGAGAAGAGAAACTAATCTATACATCGTGTGACCCACATTACCACAGTAACACTTAAGTCAACTGTGATGAGTGACAGTAGCCTTACTGCAAACACCATACCATTCAGGTTGTTGAGTGATATAGACTCAGTGCTAACAATTTACATCCCCTCTGTAAAATGACAGCACACTATAATGACAATCAACCTTTCTCGAGTGAAAGAATAAACACTAACACCATATCATTGACTCCAGTGCTTCATGCTAACACTTTAGCACTCACTATTTTGTGTGATTCTGGATATTTCTTACCAAAATGCACTGTAGTTGACTTCTACCCCAATATTTCTTTGTACACAGGCTTGTTCCTTAAACCTTTTATCAAAGAACCAGATATTTTCTAATGCAGTTGTTAATCTTTTGTACTGTGGATTCAGCCCCGAGAAATTCATGCTAATCCAAGCCAAAGTAGTGCTCCAACCATAGACGTAGCAAGGTGTGGCGTCACCCATTGGAGCCGGTTTGAAGCCCAGAGTTGCTGCTTACGGTACCTCAGACCCAAGCTAAAGGTAGCTTACTGAGAGCACTGAGCACTTCACACTTGTGCTAACATTAACTAACTAACACAGTAGTTACTTAGTAGTTACTAGGAGCCAGCACCTAGCGACCGTCAGTGGTATTGCACTTTAAGGTACTTCCACATTGGCTTCAATTTCAAGCCGTGGTTGTTGCTGCTTTGCTCCAACTGTGAATTATATAACATGTCTGGGGAAAATGAATTGTACTTTTACTTACAGAACCAGGTGCCCCAAAAATCCTCCCACTTTGCAACTCAAAAACAAACACAGACTAACACTTTAAAATATACTGCATTGATTTCCCACAAGCTCCATTCTAAAACTTTATAATACACAGTGTTGAGTCATAGCAGGCTTCATGCTAACAATTTAACATTCACTGTCTTGATTAAGGCTATAGTATAGCAACCTCTTTGCTAAAACTTTAGCATACACTGTGTTAATTGATAGCAAGATATTTTAAGACACTGTGTTGTTTTATAGCAAGATTTATGCTGACATTTTAACACCTACTGCGTTAATTTAAGTTCTATGCTAACACTTTAGCACACACAATGCTAGCAAGTACCAAGCTAACAATTAAGCGTTCACTACGCTCACAAGTCCTATTCTAAAACTTTATCATACAGTGCTTTGGACTTAATATTGATTCACTCATCATTACTTAGAGGTTTTTCTTCACATAGCACAATAAACTTGTCATTTTAATATCTTTCCCTTAATTTCTACACAGACTGATCCAAAAATTAGCATTTTTAGTGAAGCTGTTTATTTTTAATTGCTCCATGCACTATTGTTGGTACAGTGAATCTCTTTAGTTCACAGTTTGGCACTAATGTCCTCAATTTCAAATGTTATTACTGCCAATCAGTTCATTTTCAGGAAAGCAAAGGATCAGTTTGAAAATCTCAGACTGACTTTGACAATTGACTATTAAGAATGAAAAAGTAGATTCATGTCAGATCTGTAACAGGGCACAGTGACCCATGAACTGCACAAAGAGGCTTTTTTTATGTGAACATTCTTCTGCTGTAAATGAATTCCATTGCGTTAATGATTGATTGGCACCAGATGCCATCTTGGGGTGTTTCTCATACCAGACGACAATAGACAGCTTGTTCAGTAAGACTTTGGGGCGGCAGAAGCTAAATACTCATACTGTTGTGAGACCCACAAACATGGGCAGAGGAAGAGGAGAAGCCCCACCCACCAACAACAACTGAAACCCTACTGGATTTAAGTGGTTACATTTTTTTAAAGATTTTATATCTTTATTTTTTAGAGACTTTTTCTGGCATTTTTGCCTTTATTGGACAGTGTGCAGCGAAGAGGCAGACAGGGACATTGAGTTTATGTGGCATGCACAGTAACCATTCGGCTACTGGAGCATCAAATGGCATCAGCTGTTTGAAACAATACACTTCTGCTGGGATAAAAAATACATTTAGGGTTATTATTTTGATAATTTGAGATTTAGATCAACTAATGTTTCTTAAATACTTAATTTTTTTGTGTTATTAGAAATTCTTCTGAGAGCAACATCCACTTTGAACAAGTGCTCTATACCTAATTCAATTAACATTTAAGAAAAACACTAATGTTTAGCACATCATTTTTCAGATTTCACATGTTACTATATTTTGTACAAAAAATGTTCTCTCTCAGACTGAGTTCTATTGCTCAGCTCTATAATGGTTTTTATGGTGCAGGTATTTAATGTACGTTTCGGTTGGGTTGTGGAACATGTGCTATCACCTCTGTAAACATGAGAGAAACAGATGAGGAGCTTGAGAAACAACAAAGACAAACACAGACAGACATTCCTTCCTTTAAAACACACTGACGGCTGACAGACAGACAACACCCTGAACAAAAACTCATCACATAGCAATGGAAGTACACTACAGCATAATGATACACATTTGTCTTCTTGTCACTGTGAGAAAATTTCACTGACCTGTGTACAAATTTGATGCTTAACTGCTCCTCTCTCTGGATAATGTTTGTTATTAATATCAGACAAACTACGGATACTGCACATATCTGAAAAATGTTCACATCAAGGTTTTTAAATGTCTTTATTCCTAAAAATGATCAAGAAACAACTTAAAAAGACACTGAATACATATTTTAAAAAGCTGAGCATGCACAGATTTGGAGTGTTTGTGGCTGTGTATGCCTGTCTACGTATATAAACTACAGGCTATGTGTGTATATGTAAATAACCGCATATCACCACACTGACGAGGTGATGGGGCAAGTCACAACTTCTCACCACTGTTTTCAGCCTTGGATCATCATTCTCCTTTATCACATAGCTAATTGCTAAGGTAATGGAGGTTTCGGTGAACGGGAGTACATGCACACACACAAAGCACAAAGACAGGTATGTGTAGGATTAGAAGCCAGTTTTCAAAAATGATGACATCATCTCATTGCTTATTAAAGTTTCTCTCTCCCCCTCTCACACACACACACAACTGAACTTGTAAGGACCCTCATTGACATAATACATTTCCTGGCCCCTAGACCTACCCATAACCTTAACCTAATTCTACCCTTAACCCTAAGACCAAATCTTAACCTTCAAACAAAGACCTTCAGATAAAATGTCCTCACTCTCAAGGTCCAAAACTCATACTGGACCTCACACACATACACACAAGCGAATGAGTGTGTAATTCAAAGTTTGTCAGTTTCATCACGGCCACAAAAAGTGCATGTAACCCTAGCAACAATAGTGATGCTTAAAGCTGCTATAATCAATATTTACATACTAAAGGCCCAAATGCACTGAAAGCGATAATTGATGCACCTCATTTGATGTACGTCAATTGATGCTCCTATGACACACTGCATCAGATTTGAAATGCCAACACCACAGAACCAACACAGATTTGTCCTGCTGTTCTTTTATTAACCACTGCATTAGTTGGATGTAATGAATGAATGAAAAGGAGAAATGCAGAGGAGGAAAATTAAACTGAAAGCGTCTGTTTCCACAGTAAATTATCTGTTGAGTGTTTGATGGTTATTTATTTCTGCTTTAGAATGTGACCACCATGAAACAATCAGAAAATAATGTTTCATTCCTCTTGTTCACCAGCTTTGTTCTCACCAATGTTCCCTCTCCTCACTCGACTCTCTCTCTCTTTCTTTATTGGCTGCAGAAAAAACAGCTTTGGTCGCTGGGTCCTCATTTGATGCTCCAAAATCGAAACAAGGTCTGAGTAGGGCCGTCAAGGCTGTTTGACGTGCCTCCTAACATTTTTGGTGCGCATTCAGCCATTTAAAACAATAGGTGTACTTCAAAACATGCGTGTCAGACGCTCTCAGTGCGTTTGGACCTTAATAATTGATCACATGAGTATGTGAATTTGAAAGGTGTCACTCTAAGTGACAAATTCACAGTTATCACCTGACTCTACAAATCACCTCAGGTCTATGGAGTGTTTCAGCGTCTTTCAACTTATTATTTTGGTTTTAAGCATCATACACAGCATACAGCTGTAAGTAGCGATTGTGTTAACATTTGTGCTATTATTCTAAAGCACCATATACTTGTTATAATCATAACTTTAAAGTAGGCTATCCAGGTCCAGTCTGGTTATGTGTTGAACATGTAAACACCATATCCTGCTTTCAGAAACCTGGACAACCCTATCTCAGTTTAAAGAAACCTGGTTATGCTAGCTGGCATGCTCCAGCTGAAACTGAGATACTGTGGCATGTAAACATAGCCACGGGAAATAAGGGTGTGCGGGTGCTCCCCCAGGTGCAGCACCCGCACCTCCAGGTGGCTGGCAACCTATAGGCCCATTTGCGTTGTTGCAATAATTTATTTATTTCTATTGTGTGCGAGCCAGTCCGGCAAAACCCTGTGTGTAAAGATAGTGGAGTGGGGAAAAGAGCCGGAACATGACGCAGCTGCTTACTGTGGACATTACACTCCACCTGTACCAGTCCCTGCAGGCTATATATATATATATATATATGTATATGTGTCTGCGATATTGAAGCAGCAAAACTAAACACTGTAGTTATAAACTTGACAGGACAGAGGAAACTTTCCAGGGGAAACAGAATTAACCTTTTAGCTTCTGAAATAAAACTTTTTAGACAGCTCTGATGGAGCTAGAGATTTATCAGGAGGACGACTGCTTTACTCCAAACAATTTCACCATATGAACCTGGATTGTGTGTGTATGTAACAGCTGACCTTTTGGATGTGTAGAAGAACACAGAACATTAATTACTATTAGATCCTGACATCTTTTGTGTCTGGAGATTTAAATAATCAATGAAATTACGCATTGCTGTGCTTGTCTGTAAGTGAAGGCAGCGTGTCTCTGCAGGGGGATCGCTGCAGGAATTTAATAAAACCATTTTTTTGGAGGGGGGGTTAATGTAGTCAATGAAATCACATTCATTACTTGTTATGCATGAATGTTTGAATGTGTACACCTCAGGTATCTGAGGGTACAGAAATGTAATGGAATCACGACACACCTGCACAGAGACGATCAGAGATCTAGATAACGATATGATCATGCTGAAGGCTATGTTCAGAGTTGTCTGACAGGTGAAAGTAATGTATCTATGGGGTAAACTTTCACACAGCTTACTTTAACATCTTGTGGTGGAGCAGAATATCAGACCTCATACTTTTTTGGTACTGACTAAAATGTGTTTGTGACACAGAGCATCGAAAACTGTCAAGTGCCTAAAGCTGGCTTCAAATGTTTGCCATTGCTTTGCCAGTTTGCTTTGCCAGACTGTATTGTATTCAGGCAAAGTTCCTGTATGACTGGCTGTGTTAAGACAATATGTAAACATCTTTAAGAGAAATAAATACATTTCTTAAAGTAAGGTATCAAAAACATTGATTTGGCATTGGTACAGTATATGCTGACAGCTATATTGAAAGAGCCTTAACGCACAGTGAAATGTCCTATTTAACATGTCTCTATTTCTGGACTCCTTGGCCAATGTGTGTGAGAGACAGTGTGGAGGCGAGAGAGAGAGAGAGAGAGAGAGAGAGGGGGGTGGGTGTGTGCTGGGCAAAACTGTGAGAGAGAAAAGTTGTGTTTTCTTGTTGGTCTGGTTGGTTAACTGTCTGGACTGGAGTCAAGGGAAAGAATGTAGCCCCATTAAAACACATTAAAGAGACTGAGAGAGAGAAAGAGAGAGAGAATGGGTGTGTGTCCTTGTGAGAGATAGAGACATGATAAGCTGAATGAAAACAAGCAGATATAAATTGTAATACAGGATCCACTGCCGTACTCTGATTGTTGTTGTCAGTCAACACACTCACAAACTGGCCCTGCAGATATTTGAATTTGAAAGAGTGACTTAAGGAGGCAATGAAATAACCAAAGGAATAGAAAGTGGTGTGAAGAAAATTGGTGAGTGATCAGGGAGAGAGTGAAATGTGGAGGGACAGAAAGGGAAAAAGAGAGACATGAGGAAACACAGGAAAGAATGTTAGTTGTGACATGGGGACAAAAAACGAGAGAGAAGGATGAGGAAAGAAAGAAATCATGAGAGAGCTGAAAAAAGGAGTGAGGAGAAATAGAGGGAAATGTCCAACTAGTAAACTGGATTTCAAAATATAAAGTGGTGTTTAGAAGTTCACATCTGCTGTATATAGTAACAAGCAGATGCTTCCTCCGTGTACCGGCTCAGTAAGTGTGCAAATAATAAAACGAATAATAAAAAAGGGGAAAAGGTTAAATAAATTATCAAATATACAACGACAAATGAAAATGACAGATGCAATCAAAACAAAGCAAAGCAATGTGTGCTGCACAGACACACAATAGCTACAACAAAACATCCTGATGGCAATAAAAAAAAAAAAAATAAAATGTATAAAATGCTGTACAAAATACGTTTGAGTGACAGGAAAGAAATATGGGGAGAAGGCAAAGAAAGTGAAATATGCAAGAAAATTCAGTGAAAACTAGAAAAAGGAAAGTGACGAAAGAGACGTGTCAGAAAAAACACAGAGGCGGAGAAAGTGAGAGAAGAGGGAGATAATCTGAGCAGAAAAAGATGGAAAGAGGGGAGATAAGAGAAGACAGTAAAAAGCCAAAGTGAGAGAGTCAGAGATGCTAACAACTTATATTTCGTCAGGGTTACAGCATTCCTCGGCCTGAGATAACACTTACACATGCATGACTGACTCCTCTGTAAGCTTAAGTGTCAGTGAGACATCACAGCAGAATGCAGGACGACAGCTGTCTGTCTGCAGACTTGACACATACCTGTGCGAGTCCATTTAGCTGCTTTCAATTACAGGATTTGAATCAGTCGCACTAACGCTACAATATTTATCCATTATGAAGACCGTTAGAAAAAACTAAATGTTGGAAACACCAGTTGAGTGTGAGTTTAAGTCCAATTATCTCCCTGAGGTCAAAGAGCAACATTAGCATCCCACTGGAAACATGTTTGTAACCACCTGATGATCCCAAGTCTAGTATTCACTCTTTTAAGCTCTGGTTTTGTCTAAAACCTCCTGAGAAAGACATCTAGTGCTTAAATATTAAACTTTCTTCACCAGCTATATTGCTAACTGTCATTTGGTGCTGGGCAGGTCGTGTACAGGAATTGGTTTATCAGAGTGTGATTGCCGAAGGCTGTTGTCTGCTGAGGTAAAGGCATATATAAATGTGGTCTGCTCAGGTATTGTTATTAACATTGCGGTTGTCAATAAATAACTAATAATTGATAGCGCAGCTCCATATGCAGCTGGTGTAAGAGACATTACCTCTCTCGACCCATCTGACATAAAGATAATGTCTGTTTCTGCAGCTCTCTTATCGGAACACAGAGCAGAGTACAGTCAGACTCGCCCTTTGACTAGGCACAGATGGCACTTGCAGAACACACAACAATGTATTTCATCACTGTTTCATTAGTAGTGGTTGTTAAATTGCCACAAGTTCAGTCCTGCACAGATTTTCTTTTTCTCAGTCAGATTAGAACAATGCTAGTGATGATGTGTGGAAACAGCTGCATCAATGGAAACAGCAGGGTAACAATGACAAGATCACAACAATATCATATATATGGTGCTTTATGGAAAGTTATTTTAAAGGTGCTTATTGTTTTCTATGGTATTTTTTTTCTCCTGTAGCATTCATATTAGTTTGTGGAACTACATGTCACGGCCAAAAGTATGTGGACACTGGACCATTTCATCCATATGTGTTAGCTGAGTATGTAATTCCCAAAACATAGGCTTTAATCTGCTGCTCTAACAGCCTCCTCTTTTCTGTTTTCAGGCTTTCCACCAGATGTTGGAACCTGGCTGCAGGGATTTGCATCCATTCAGCCATAAGAGCATTAGTGAGGTCCAACACTGATGTTGGGTGATAAGTTTTGGCTCTCAGTTGCCGCTCCAGTTCATCCCCAACATGTCGGATGGGCGGTGAAGTCAGTGCTCTGTGCGGGCCAGACAAGTTCTTCCATATTAAAAACTGGGAAAATAATTTCTTTACGGAGCTGGCTTTGGGGGCAACGACATGTTGAAACAGGAAAGTGCCTTCCCCGAACTGTTGCATCAGAGTTGGAATAACATCATTGTCTGAAGAATCAGTCTATGCAGCAATAAGATTTTCCATACCTTTGGTTTGATATAGTGCACACTAGTCTAGACTTGGTTATGTCCTACAGGATTCATAAGATATTATACTGATGTTATCAAACGTATCAATTTTCTCATCCTCCATCCAGTGATAAAATATTGATTACTCAGGTTTCTTTGGTTTTCAGTTGCACGCTTAACCTGACAATGAATGCTTTTATGCTTGTTACTACAGTCAGTCAATAACTTTTATGTTTTTTAAATCTTTGTTATGATTTTATTCTACACTCTGTGCTACTTTATGGAATATCACTGTATTTCTCAGTAGGTTTATAATGACTTTATCAAAGTTGAAAATACTCCTACGAGATTCAAATAATATTTCCTTTGTGACTTTCTGTGCTGTAAGAACTTTCTGTCAGCGGTTCCCCTGTTACACAAAAATGTGATTATTTGGGACTTTTTCAAATCTTTGCCTTTATTGTGAAATACTGAATACTTTCTCCTCTTCACGCCTAAACCTTCAAAAAAAAAAAAGAAAAACAGTATTGCCATAACTTGTAATGTGAGGTCACAAGTAGACGTCTCCCAACAAAGGTTGGACTCATACTGGCTTACAACGTTTCTGTTGGCAGTGACAGTAACCTATGTACATGACCTACTAACTTTTATTGTGTTTTATAGTATTTTAATGACCAGTGTGATTGTTTGTGATGGTATTTATGGACTTACAGTTTGTCTGTCAGTATAAAGTTACACATCAGCTGTAATAATTCTATTTGATATTTAAGGCTTTTTTGGTCCAAATCACCAAGTTGTTTTATTCTAAAGATACTTAACAGCAGGCTATGTTTGTATACTGACCAGGATTTTAACATACTTCATAATCTTTTGTTGGTGTTTGTCTCTCCATAAAGATAAAATCTACAACAACATGTATATAAAAACTGTGACGAGAATGACCTTGTCGCACTTTGTTCATGTCCTCCTTTCATAGTTTGGATCTAAAGCGGTTTCTGTGATTTAACAGTTTTTCCTGGCAGGTGTCTGCTCAGCAAGTGTCCCTCAAAAAACATCTCAGGAAGACTAACTTTTCTGACCACAATCAGCTTCAAGAAACTCGTCAACTCACTAAGTGAAAGCAGATTTCTGACAGCACAACACTGCGCCCCGCAAATAATGACGACAACTGAGCGCAGCAGGCAGGTTAAAATCCAACATGTGTCCAGGTAAATCATCAGCCTCTTACCTGTTACTTTGTTCCCTCTGCGCTGCTCTGCTGCCGACTGACAGACTGCTGTTTCTTGCTGACAGGAGTTTGCCTTGTGGGTGTGTCCGGGGCTACACCTGCGGCACACCGTGTAGCCGTGCGTAATGACCCCACGCACGACGCAGCTGACGCACGCAGAATAGTTTTACCTGGCCGCCTGTCAGAGCTGATGAACAGGAGGGAAGAGAGGAGGGAAAAGTGATGTGAGGGACAAAACATCCAAAGTCAAACACAGCAGTTACATTCTCTGGCGGTAATCTACTGAAACAGTTTCAAGAAGCATGCTAGCCTCTCTCTTTATCTCTCTCTCTCTCTCTCTCTCTCTCTCTCACACACACACACACACACACACACACACACACTCTCTCTCTCTCTCTCACACACACACACACACACAAACACACACCATGTTTGGAGATCTCAAGTATCAGTTTCTCAGCGAAATGCAACTATTATAACTATTTCAGGAATGTTTGCCTCCCTGGAGGCGTTTGTTTTCTGTGTTCTCACCAATGCCACTAATGATCTTCAGTCAAAAAATTACATCTATATAAATCGAAGACTAACACACAGGAAAGAGTTTTTTTTTTAATTCAGGAAAATGTTCCTAGACAGCAAGAAAATCTAGTTAAAAAGTCTTTTGGCAGTAGCAAAGAAATAAGAGACGCTTTCATTTCTTCTCTACTTAAATTACACTGCCTGTTCAGGCTGGCAACCCAAACAATAGTTTTGTTTTTTTTAACATATCCAGACTTTTATCATGTCTGGGTGGCAAAGTAACTGACTATATATGTAAATACATGTAACAAATATATAATAAAGTAGTGTGAAATTGATTTGAGATTCTTCAATTAACCCCTTCCAAAAAAGTATAGAATCATCTAGCAACATCTAGCAGCATCATGCTTTCTATAATTAAAAAGCCATGTAAATTACTGCATTGAAATGCATTAAAATAACCACACAGATTTCCTTGATAAAGACCTGATACTTTAAGATACATAATTTTATGAAAAAAAAAATCTAACTACTGTCTCAAATGCCAACAATTTACCTTTAAACTGAACAAATAATCTTTTATTTATATCTTTTACTGCATTATCTTTGACTGATGATCAGTTCTTAATTGCTGTGAGCCCACTGTAACAGAAGGTGACTCAGAATATTATCATATGAGCATATTAACATTTCGATCGACTCAGAGCTAAAATAGGATTTTGAAAATGAGGGGGACATGTCCCCACCCATCCCCAGTGAAAATGAAGCCTTTGGTGGCAAACCAACATACAATGCTGTCATTTTTTTTGGGTAAGAACAGGCTGGATGCCTGACATTATACCTGACCACATGTATAAGAATAGCTCTAAACTTTGATCACAAGATAGAAACTTGTGTGATATTCCTGCAGTCTAAACACACTAGTGAGGTTTGGAGTCACCTGTAGATGAGTGTCGGTTAAACAGCCACTGGTTGCTATGGTGTCAGACTGAATGCAGAGCAGCTTTGTGTTGTGACACTGACAACCACGCCTCACATTCCTCTGAGCTGGAGCGGGGAACACACCCATTCAGCAGGTTATACTATGGACTCTCTCTCTCTCTCTCTCTCTCTCACACACACACACACACACACACACACACATACAGGTATGCAAACGGCACTGACTAATATCCCATTAATATCTTTTGTCTTTTATGTAAAACACTTCAAGAGATTCAAGATTCAAGAACATACACTACTGTTAAATAGATAAAAACCTATAATACAAGGAAAAAAATCTATTCAATCGACAACGTGGTGCTCTAAACCTCCTCCCTGATGGCAGTGGCTGGTATCAGTGGGTATCACATAGGATGGGTCGGTTACTATCTTGTGATAAAGCTGTTAGTAAAAAGACTGCTTTCTGAGGTTCAGGTTCGGGTTCAGGTTAGACTCACCTGAAGAAGGTTTTAACAGATCTATCTTTCTATCTGAACTGATAAAAGTGCAACACGTGGCACTTTATCATGTGCAAACCAATGCACATGCCTGTTCATGAGCTCAACAGGAAAAACTGAGACAGAAGCATAAAGCTGTATTTATATAAAAATGTCAGTGTTTGGATGTTTCAATGGATGTTGAAAGATGTGACTTTTTTCCCCAAACTGATCACTATGAAAATTCATTTTAATCCAATCTGAACACAGCATCTCTGTGAGGATACAGATTAGTGGGGTAGTCAGTTTAAATGGATGGGAGGTACAAGGGGCAGGATAGATCAAAAACCTGTGATGAGCAGGTCAGGAAAGAAAAGAACTATCACATAAAAGTACAAGGCAATAAGAATTAATTTAGCATTGCACTTTCATTAAGTTTGGGGACTCACAAGAGACAGATAAAAAAAAAGGATGGTCAAAATCTATGCAGTGGATATCATGACTTTTTGTCCGTACTGTAGTTTGGGTCAACTTCCAAAACATTTCCCTTAATTCCCTCATTTGACACTCCCTGCTTGGTAAATACCCACATTTTTCAAACACCACATCCCATGTGTGTAACACAGGCTTTCTGTTCAAAATGTAGAAGGCTCGAGCCTAATCCCTAATGACATCATCAGGGTTATTTTATGCTCCTCCAAAATCACAGAAGACAAGATACAGTTTTTACTGGCTGAGTAGCCCTTGTGACAAATAGTTTTTAAAAATATATTATAATATATTATATTCGAGGCACCACGACTGACTAAGTGCTGGGTCATTGACACAGTTGAGGCCAGCTCAGATGTAGCTGCTTAGAGCATACATTTCGCCTTTACCATTTCTCACATTTGTGTAAAAATCTAGCAAAATGTCATTAACATGGCTCTTTGATGACATCTTAAAATGCCTTTCTGTTGACACCAGCCCTCAAGCATTTTACAGCCCATTTGGTCTGTTTTACCATATTCATTTTGTTTCGTAATTTTGTTTACCCAGGTCATCCATCTCCTCATTTAAAAGGTCTGAATATTGTCCTTTTAAGGTGATTTCTTCCTGGTAATAAGTACTGCTCTATACACTGCTCCACAGTCAGACCTCCAGCTGACGTTTTATAAGATTTAACGGTAGCTATAGAGTGATAATAAAAAGTACAACTGTCATTAAATGTCATAGCCATGATATACGCTCATTGTATCACGGCTATCAACCAATCAGATTACAAGATTTTAAATACCTGTTTTTGTTATTTATATGTGTTTGTATATCAATCAATCAATCAATCAATCAATTTTTATTTATATAGCGCCATATCACAACAGAAGTCATCTCAAGGCACTTTTCACATAGAGCAGGTCAAGACCGTACTCTTTAATATACAGAGACCCAACAATTCCCCCATGAGCAAGCACTTGGCGACAGCGGTAAGGAAAAACTCCCCTTTAACGGGAAGAAACCTCAAACAGACCCCGGCTCTTGGTGGGCGGCCATCTGCTTTGACCGGTTGGGTTGAGAGAGAGAAAGAGAGAGGGAAAGGGGGAGGGGGAACAGAAGAAAAAAAAATCACAACAACAACAACAACAAGCACGAGCAGCAACAGCCAGGGAAGGATGCCATCAGGACTGTGAAGGACCGCGAAGGTTCGGCCCGAGACTTAGCTTTTCCTGTGAGATGAGAAAGCACAAAAAACTCCGGGGAAGAAGCAAAGTTAGTGACATGCATTGATGTTACATGAATGCATACAGATGGAGAGGAGGAGAGAGGAGCTCAGTGCATCATGGGAAGTCCCCCAGACTTTACTATACAGAGCACCTTTGGCAAATTTTTCTTTCAGGATGAATTAAGTTCTATATTATCTCATTTTCAGCTTGTAACTTGAGTGTACAATGGGCAGCTGTGTCATTTAGGGAAATATAAGTAACAGACTGGACTCGCAAACGGCAGATATACAATACAATATCACAAATCAGGGCCAAGAAAAAAATGTGACATCCCTACCAGTAGTATGAAAGAGCAAAAACAGATGTTACGGTAATAAATATGGATAAAATCCTCCTCTGTATGAAATATCGAATGATAAAAAAAACTTTAAAGGGTCGATATTTGTTTGTTACATGATAATTAACATGCTGATTAAAAACTTCAGTGATGCTGATGTGTCAGAAATTACAAACTGCAGAATTGGAGATCTCAAAAGTTTCCAAAGATCCCAATATGACAATGATGCAGCCATAAAAACATGAAGTTTTGGCTTTGAATATCAGAGCAGAATAAGAAGCTGTTTCCAACCTCAAAGCTACTGAAAAGGAAATGAAAGGGAAAACCGCATTGTAAGGAGTTAATTTAATCACCTCACACACCTGTTTGCTGTTCTATGGTTGTGGATAAGTTCACACAGAGCTGTACATGTTGTGTTGTGTCACCTGTAGTTCAGGGTGTGACTGCAGCTCAGTGAAAAGCTGAAGATGGGAGCGTCCGAGTGACACAACCTTTACTCACACATTGATAACTCACGCTGCTGCAATAAGTTACATAAGACATTTGAGCTGATGTACTTCAATAGTTATGCAGATAAGTCATTATTATTCTTGCAATTATTTCCTTATTCTCTTGCATTTGTGCAATGATTCTTTTTTTCTTTCCTTCTGTTAGGTTGCTTGGTGTGTTTCTTCTCTTTTTGTGTGTTATATTATTGGGTGAGAAAAAACATTCAAACTGAAACTGACCCCTCTGTGGTGGGATTTACTCCTTTCAACCCTTTGTTTAACCAGGTGCCTCTGATGAAAACAGATTGGTCAGGAATGATGAAAGACAAAACAGTATAATCCTAAGATTGATATGAAAGTTACCAAAATACACCCTTCAGCAATGTACGAGGAAAAAAATGTTATCATAAACAAATAGGAGGGGAGTGTGATGGTAAACCAGCAGACTCAGAGAGATGATTTGTTCTGGGCTTATTCTTATCTGAAGGTCCATTCAAAAACAATGTCAGTGTAGTGTCTGTTAAGGTCACAGAGATACAATAGTTTAATGATGTTATTAGACAGAAGGAGAACACTGTTTTTGACCCGCTGTGTGACCCTTTTTTTTTTCTTTTAAAGATATAATAGCAAGTGGAATGCTGCCAATATACTGCTACAACTACCACTACTACTATTACTTAATTCTCCCTTTACTGCAGCTTATTCTGGTACTAGAACTGTACTTGAATCTGTAATTATTACCTCTAGCTTTCCTATCTAGTGTTGGTTGTATGTTCAAATAGCTTAAAACAACGTATGTTACGAACAATAACAAAACAGGAAGTCACATAAAACTCTTATAAAACGCTTGTAATGGTTACCACGATCATTAGTTTAGCATGTTAGCATGCTAATATTTCCTAATTAGCACTAAACACAGCTAATTAATTACAGTATTGCACATATTTGGACAAATTAAAATTTTGACCTGATGATGGCGCAAGCTGAGAACTCAACACAACACAAACACAAATGTCAATGCCGAATTTCACGGCAATTCATCCAATAGTTGTTGAGACACTTCACTTGAAACCACTAATGTCAACCTTATGATGGAGCTGGAGAAAAAGTCAGAGGGCTTCATTCTTTGGGAAACATGGATATTGGTACAAAATGTCATTTTTGAATTTGCTGATCAATGACCCATTTTGTTGTTTTGTTATGAGGACTTGCTGTACTTCTATTGCTACTGTTAACACTACTATGAATATTCATGCAGTATTGATAATGTTGAATTGTTATTTTCATAATGTGGAATCATAGAGACAGAGTGCAACGTGCTCTGAAAACCACAACTACTGAAGGGGAAAACATTTGGCACCATAATATGCAACCGAGGGCTGAGACGTTAACAAAATGCCTGTAGCTAGCTAAAAACATTACAGAATGTCAAATGAGTATTTTATCTTTATATATTAACTATGTCTACCAGAGAGGAAAAGGTAGTTTAAAGCATAGACTGAAACCAGTTACATTGTATATGCAAATATGCAATACATGAATACAAAGGTTGACATCACGTCTACAGTCGTGATAGCACAACTATATAGCAAACTGCACTACATAACAGCCTGGCATGACACTTTTCATAGCTGATACAGCGAGTACAGGTTGTAAACATAGGCAGGAAATTACACGCACAGACATGCAATCATTTCCCATTCAGGCTCTTTTTACAGTTAGCATTTCAGCTGGATGCAGGTTAGCTATTCTGTGATTTAAACGTCTACAAACACCTCATACCTTTAAATTAAACAACTGTTCTGTTTTTACTTTCATGTGTTTTCTCTGTGATTAGCAGCATGTTCAGGTATATGTATCATTTTCACTGAGGTTTTGGAGCTGCAGGCTGTTTTTCGGTTTGGCAGCTTATAAAAGCTTAGTTCTGGGTTCTTTACCCTGTTGGTAGTGCATCCCACCACACGGCAGCTTTTAGGCATTTTTGTGTTTGCTAGCAGACAGAAATGACAAGGAGGCACCTTCACTCAATACAAAGTCAATGGAGAGCGATGAACTGTTTTCCCCTGTGGGGTGGGCAGGATTTAATTGCGCTCTGCCTCTATAGTTGCCCTGCATATTTATTGTTGGTTGGAAATTTAATGATAGCCATTCATGCAAAATAACACACTTAAGAGAAGTTAATGTCACAATTATGTAATTCCTGAAAAGTGGTTCATGTCCTCCAGAACGACACATAAAAACATTTTATGATCCGACTCCACTATCGTCAGGAAGACATCACTGTTTCAAACATAAAACCATTTTATGATCTTAGACTGCTATGGATAAGGTTTGTTTAGGTTCAAGTACCAACAAAAACTTGGTAATTGTTAGGTAAAGATCATGTTTTGGGTTAGACAAACTACTTGGTTAAGATTCTCCTTCTCAGACCTTTGCTTTGCTACTATTTATTTAAATGCAATTTTTAAACTTATATCTATTGTAAATATGTTTATTTTTTTAAACCTGACTGAGTGATTCACACAAAAACTCCAATATGCATGTACCTTGTGTCTGTGCAAATGGCATTAAAGCCTCTTGAAAAGTCTCGTGAGAATAGGGGAACAACTGGTCATGGTTAAAAGAAACCACTGCTGACTGTGGGAGGCGGGAAACAAACAGTGTGTCACATGTTAAAGTTTGATATTTTGTTGTCCTGTCCATCCACCCCAAATTCCTCCATATGCTGACTTTGTGGTTCTATAACAACGACACACTATCTCCACTACTTAACTCCCAATGGACTCACTTGAACATACGGATGTGTAGTTTTAGGGCATTTGCTAAAACGACTCACTGATAACATCTATTTAGCCCAAAACAATATCAAGAGAACCACTAAAAGATGATCAAAGATGATCTATGATGAGAACAGTTCACCAGAACTGGAAAACATCCATCAGCCACACCTGATGATTTGTGACAGGAAACCTTGTAACTCTGCCAGGTTCAGGTGAAAAAATGTTCCAACAGAGCTGGAAAACAAAACCTGTCAGATGAAGAACAGCAGAGCTCTGGTCAGTGTTTACGAGTGGAGACAAGGCCAGAGCACCACCTCTCTGTGATTTATTGCTTCTTTTTTCCTCTGTAAAAACAGAAGTGGTGGAAGAAATATTCTGATCCTTTATGTAAAAGTAGCAATACAGCAATATAAAAATACTCCATTACAAGAAAGCTTACTTAAGTAAAAGATTTTGAATTTAGATTTAGAGAAGTAGAACATTTCCTCCAAATGCCACTGATATCTGTTTAACAGTTTTTGAGATTTCCAGCTAACTAGCAGAAAAACAGATTACACAGTGACTCACATCTGCAGTTCATTGCTCTTTCCAAAGAAGTGACCTCCAGTGCATGAAAAAGCTGCTCATTTAAAGTCATCAGAGTGCTTGTAATCAGTATTGTCCAGTCCTGGTCTAGACAACCAGTTATCTCTAGAGTTCTGTTCTGCTACCACAAATGTCTGTATGATCTTTATATTCCAGCAACTGTGGCTTGTAGAAGTCTAGATATTTTTAATAAGTCTATGATACATTTTTCCTCGTGACAAAACCACAGAAGAAGGAGTTTTTTCAGGTGTCAGAGTTCCAGAAAAACAAAGTTCATGTCTCGTGATGATTGATAATTGGAGCACTTCAAGCTTGGACGGACATAAAACTCTCCTGGTTGAATCAAAAGATACACAACTGTGGTTCCTTGATGAAAAACATACAAGCCTGTGGAAGAAAGTTAACTACAACCTTGAAAGTGCATTCAGTAAGAAAAATACAGTCAGAGAGCCTAAAATTATGTTGTGTGTGCTGCTATGGGCCAGCTGAGGCTAACAATCACGTTTTATAGAAACCTGATAAAACATTCAGCAACAATCTTGGTCAACTTTGGATGAATTTGGTTACTTCGATTATGCGTTTTGTTCCCCACAACAAAATCTGTTGAATTTGCCACAATTCTGATTCATGATTTTCGTTTTTCGTCTCTATGACAGCTGATGCTCATGAGTATCATTCTATTTAGGAGCCATCCACTAAACCAAACTCAGAAAAACATGATTTCTGAGGAAAAATACTCCCAAACTGCTGCTATTCTATTCATTTTTCCATAGAAAACAAGTTCCGTGTTTTCCAAGTAACTATGATCTTCTTCCGTAGGCTTAAATTTAAATCTCCCTGACATCACTTCCCATCACTTGCAGCCAGAAAAAACATGAAACCACTTCAATGACTCAAAACAAAGAGTCATCCTGAGCTGAAAGCACATTTCACTGCAGACACATCATCAGCTCAACAGGCAATACATTCAACTGAAGAACAAGTTCCTCTAAACGCATGACGTGATGTGAAAGCCTGTTCATGCTTGTTACAGCAACCTGATCATATAAACCTGTAGATACATGGGATTAGTGTGAACTGATGACTTCATATACTATTTCATATACTGTTTCTGAATGAAACAGAAATCACCAGAGTCACAGAAAAAGTCGTAAAAAGTCAAGATTTAACAGTTGGTGTTGGGTCTGGTGTTACAAAATAAAACAACTGAAGAAAATGAAGATTTTCACAGAATTGAAATTGAAATCATCTGCCTACACTCTACTGTGCTCATCCTGTTCAGGCTCACATAGGACCTACAGCCTACTGCAGTATGCACTTGGTGAATGCATCCAATGATACACCCTGGATAGGCTGCCAGTCTATCACAGGACTGGTACATATAGACAAGCATATTCACACTCACACCTACAGGAAATGTAGTATTGACCTTACCTGTGTTTATTTGGACAGTGGGAGGAAACTGGAGCACCTGGAGGAAACCTGCAAAGACACAGAGAGATCAACGAAGTCAAATAAAGCTTCTGCATTCATGTTAACTTGTATTTTTCCTGATTGAAGTGTTGTTAATCAATGCTAATCAACCACTGTTACCTCAACAGGTGATGGGATTTCAAGCTTTCTTAACAAGCAAGCCGGTACCTCAAGCTATTTGTGTAAAATAACAAAGTACATTTACTCAGTTACTCTACTGAAGTACAGTTTTGAGGTACTTTATTTTTTACCTCTCCACTACAATTAGTAAGATATAGTACTTTATACTTCGCTACATTTATTTGACAGCTAGAGTTACTTTTCAGATAATACTTTTTTACATACAAAACACACATCACCTTATAAAATATGACACATTGTTATAGATTAAACTACCCAACAGTAAAGTAGTTAAAAGCTCCACCTTGACTAGCTCCAACATTGAAAAGCTGCTTAGGCTGCATGTTAAGCCATCAGAAATTATAATTCACATTTGTAATATGACTGTGAAAGGTCCTAAAACATATTTCTCCAATCATCTTCTTACTGTAAGTGTTGTGGGCTTACTGGAACACAAATGTTTTCTGTGTTGCTGTGTTTATTGGTGTTCTTCTCACTGGCTTGAGGTGGGCGGGACTCTGTTGAGTGATGTTTGGTGCTTCTGTGCACCAATCGGAGTTGACTCAAACCGCAACAGCTGTGGGTGTGTTTACACATGGTGGCAGCACTGTCAATCAAAACTGGACAAACCACATCCACTCAGTCGTGATAAAGCAGATTAGCTGAGTTTAGTGTCACTAAATAAATAATACATAGTAATGTTTTTTGTGAATTACAGTTATCTGACTGAGAGAAAATAAAATTATGGATGATCTTCTTGGTATGGGACATACAATTGGGTCTCATCCGCGTAGCAATAGAAATGTCATGCCTACGCATGATTTGCCCCAGGGGTAGCATGTATATAGTGAATAAGAGGGAACCCAAAATAGACCCCTGGTGGATTCCACAAAAGAGAGGAGCACAACAGGAGCAGGCATCTCATTACAGAGAAGGACCTGTTCGACAGATGGAAGATCAACATCACACATGAGCTAGCCTCACAGAGATCAACGCTATCAAGAATAAAACCAGAGGACAGAACAATGTCCAGGGTGTGTCCCTTTAAGTGAGTGGGACCCTCAACTGACTGAGCAAGATTAAAAGAATGCACAGTATCTATAAAATCCATAGCAAAAGTGGAACCAGTGGGACAGCATACATGTATGTTAAAATCACCTAAAATCAAGACTCTGTCTTGAGGCATAATAAAGCTAAAAGAAAATTCCTGAATAAAACCAGAGTTCGATTTTGGGGGTCTGTGCATCAAAACACAAAGTGGTAGGGCCTTTCCATTTATCATAAAACCAAGTGATTCAAATGAGGAAAAGTTTCCAAGTGAGTAAGGGGAACATTTAAAATTCTCTTTGTGAATCACAGCCAGTCCACCTCCATGACCTGAAACCCTAGGCTGCTAAAAAATGATTAAAACAAGGAGGACATGCTTCATTCAGTGCGACACAGTCACCTGGACTTAAGTCTTAGTTAGCATAAATATATCTAGCTGCTTTGATACCATGAAATCATTGCAGAAAAATGTTTTATTTGCCAGTGATCTGGCATTCAACAACCAAAACACCACTGAGTTGGGAGATGGAGATGGAACAGGAGGCATGAGGTGGAGCTGCAAGGTCGACGGGGACCAGATTATTAGCATTCGCTGTTCAGTTACACTTCCAGTGGGGGACTGATTTTGTGAAAACAAAGCAAATAACCATATTTCCCAAAATGATGAACTATTCCTTTAACTGTATCTGTGAACATACATTTTTTTTAGTTTTTGTTAATCTGAGCAACATAGAAGAGTTTAACAAACATCCACCAACATGCCATTTTCCCTTTGCACTGTGAAGAATAAAAAGAAAGAGGCTTTCAAAGCGCTGCATTATAAAAATGGCACATTTATTGCTACAGAACGGTCATGAACATGAACTTCATTGAATCACTACAAGATGAGAACCAACAGGCAACGAATGGCCAACTGTTGGGCTGGTACGAGGAAGAATAAAACCTTCAGCACAGAAATAAAAAATAAGCTGTTCCCCAAAATCTCCACTGATCTGGAATAAAAAAGTGTAATAAGAGCAACATCAACAATAACAACAACCAGAACCAGACACTTATAATTATATAAAATAAAAAACAAAGTAAAAGAATGCAACATTAACCAGAAGTAATTATGAAATGGAAGTGTAGGAAAAACGTTGCACGGAAAAATACAATGAAATATTTGAAGATTTGAGGCACTCAGCCACACACTGGAAATAAAAATCAAATTGCTGTGTTTGTGTTATGTTTTAAAAAAAAAAAAAAAAGGATGTTTTGTATCTTCCGCTCTGTGGCCTCTAACCATGATCCATTACACAGAAAACCTCACAGGCTTGTCTTCATTAACATATGATTTAAATAAAACATATTTAAACATAGCAAAATAAACTAGCAAATTCTTTTAGATATTCACTTTTGAACATTTCCAAAAAATCTACAAAGTGGAATATTTCATATTTGGAATACTTGTAATTAATCTGACTTTTATTTGTTCTTTCATTTATTTTTGTAAGTATGTGTGGTATAAAATGATTGCCCTTGCAAAAAATAAGCCAAATTCATTGTAATTTTCTATTAATTTAGTTTAAATTTAGCTTCTATAGGGTGCACTAAGTCTGCTCCATAGAAAAAGAGCACTATAGGAAAGGAAGCTTTAACAAAAAGCCCAGGCACTGATAACAGGATAAATCTGCTTTATGTATTTTTTCCTTTTCCACCTCTTCACTGAATTGCATCAAAAGGAACGAGAAGAACGAAGACAGAACGAAAAAGGCCACAGTTCATGTATTTTCACCATTACATGATCATTATAACACTGAAAAATGAAGCATGTCTTTAAAATAACTAATACTTACAGCGAACGGCAAAGACTAAATGGAGATGAGTCAAAATCATCTTTACATTAGTGCTTGTTGTTCATACTGTTGTTAGAAACTACAGAGCCCAGTGGGGATGGAGATTTTTTTCCCCCAATATCAATAATTTATGTATTAAAATCACTTTTTTTACTTTTAGTATTTTGGCCCCCCAATTATAAAATCATATGTCAAGTGTGGATGAGATGGATGCAGCTGTACAGGTTGTTGTTAGTCCACTTACAGACACTGGAACTCTTATGTAAATTAACATATTTCTTCAATTAGTGTGGAAAAACAATATGTGAGCCAATGAGTTTGATTTTTAGGCTTACTAAATCATATTCCCAAATCTCTTCTTATTTGTTGAGGGTAGTAATATGCCTTCTCCAAGGAATGTCAAGGATTACATGATGTTGTGTCAAAATCTGAAATATATTCACATCTCTGTCAAACATAAAGTGGACGTTGACAAATCAATGGAAGGTGTTAATATTCGTTTGGAAATAGCTCATTATTTTGTAATTCAGAAGCACAAATTAATAGTTTGAGGCACCTAGTTAAGTAGTTTAGAGAGTCCAAAGTAGTCCAAGGACCTGATTCAGTGACCAAATTAAGCTTTATTCTTATTCTTGCTGGAGAACGTGGATGATAAAGCAACTCTGGACAAAGTTATATGTAATTAATTCAGAACTTTTCAAGGAAATCATACAGTTTCCATCCATCCTCAGCTCCTCAAAAATTGTTAGTTCATCCAAATCACAAATAAACATTTTCCTAGGTAGCATGAGTGGTATCTGTATAGAAATCTGCCTCTGAGACATTGGGAGCTTTGTTTCTGCTGCTGAAAATCAGCATCAGCTCCAAAGCTGTCAGATTTACATGCTGTATCTTGTTTAATGAACAAGTGTAGAAATAGAAATGGAGAAATGAGACACTGTGGCTTTAGAAGTGGTTAACATTTGTGCTATTTGTTGATATTAGCCCTGTCCTAACTCAACTATCAAGGACACTCAGCTGACTGATGGATTGCTGACTAGCTTTTTAGCTAACGAGATCTATCATATAAATTAGACAGCTCTGGAATGGTTGGAGGATGTATTTTTTTCTCTTGTATTGGGCTAACAGTTTGCCCCTGATGACGAAATAATTAAGAATGTATTGTCGTAATAACTGATTGAAAAACAATGGCACTGACCATCAAAAATATTACCAATTAACACAATCCAAAAGCCAGATGTAGAAATTGCAGTTGAACCATAATAGAAAAAAAACATTGTCCCAAAAAAGCTCTATATTATTTTTTTATATAGTCATTCGTTCAGAGGCCATTATGGAATTTCATATTGTGTGAATCTCAATTTATGAACTGAACTGAAGTTAATCTATATGTCTTTGTCAGCACAATTTAAGAAAAACTAAAATACTAGTGTGGTTAAGAAACTGTAGCCCTCAAGACTAAATTAATTAGTTTGAGTCTGTTTTCAAAAGGTAAGAACTATACTTCAGTATAAAACATTTCTACTGATTTATGAATATGAAACTGATAAAATAACAATGTCATAAGTGAAATACTCAGGACGAAAAGATTGAAAAAATTGGCTGCAGTTTTAAGGTATGTTTTTTCATGGCAGTGGACATTTGTATGAATTAAACTTTCTGATATAATCACATGAAAACAGGCTCCTCTGATTGCTAATTTTGCCATTTTCTTTTGCAGGGACTATAGTGCTTTTCTGCAAAAGAAGTGCCATATTAACATCTATACTGGTCATTTGTATAAAATGTTTAAAATGTTTTTTTTCTGTATTCTTTTGTATGGAAAAAATACAAATTAATATGAGTATACTTAGTATAAATGTACCAAATTTCAGATTTGTTGTGCTACTGATGTTGGTTAGTGCTCTCTGGAGTGTAAACCCGGGTGTATTTGTTCAATTAAATGTTAGCTGCTGTATCATGAGGAAAAAACTTTCTGTTTCTAACACTGCTGGGAAAACAAAGGACAAGAGTGGCAATTTTGAATTCAACTCATTATTGCAGTAAAACTGGTACAGAGTAACAGATTACAAAGCTCATGGCACAGTCACTGAAAAAGAGAAATGAGGTGTGTATGTACAACAAGGAGGGAAAAGAAAAAAGTTAACATTTTGGCTAATAGAAACATCAGGGGTAACATAAAAATGAAGATACTGTAATTCGGGAGATGACTTGATTATACAACAAAGAGAAAATATGAAATGAAGCATCGCAAAAATAACATTACTTAAAAAATACATTTAGCACTTACACTGACAGATTCAAGCCTAGTGTTTAACCTAGGTCCGATTCAAAGCAGCTTTTCCTTTTGACAAAAAGCTCAATTTTTATGGCAAACACTAAAAACAAATGACTGAAACTGTCTTGCACATGATCTGATATCTTTTTGGGGAATAGCTGATAAGATTGTTTGCTGACGACCTGCTGATTTATATTAGCAACACTCCAATGTTTTACAAATTTTTCATATTTTAATCTTGAATCAGGTGCTGAGGGTCTTTCAGTTAATTCACATTTACAACCCATCTCGAAGAAATAAATGTAGAGAGTCAGAGCTGGCCCAGAGCCACCAGGGGTTGCCAAAGTGCTTTGAATATGTGAAGTCTCAGTTTTTGTCATAATTTATGTAATTAAACGGTCATAACCTCATCATTTTTGTTATATAACCCTATAACACAACTTCTGAAAAGTTGCTTTGACAGATTCTGTTATAAAAGACACGTTATTGGAATTTTTTTGTTCTAACAATATTTTTGTTCTAACAAAATTTTGGGATTATCAAAATACATTTTGGGGATAACTATAAAACCAGGTAGTATATTTTAAAGTTTTAACAGATTTTTATGAATTTTTGTATTAGGACGAATTACAATCGGAATTTTACTTCACATGGCCCAAAAAATGTCTTGGGCCAGCTCTGACAGGAGTGATTCTTGGTGCAAGCAAAGACAATAATTTGAGTCACACTTCAGATGTTCGGCAACCGAAACCACATACAGTACTGAGCACCACTGACCAAAACTAAAAGTTGGCACCTGGCTACTGTAACCGGACGAATATAACCTCACTAGAAATCAAAACAAATTCATCATCATCATCGCCTCTCACTGGCAAGTCCTCACCCCACAGAAACCCCACAGAAAATGTTTTATGACTATTTACACATTTCTCTGCAAAAAATACAATTAAAAATGGTAATGTCATGAGGCATGGAGAATTAAACAAATATCATATATCTTTTATGATTTGATTCCTCCCGAGAACCCTCAAAATGTTCCCCACAGATATAAACATAATGTTGAAAAAAAAAAAGATTTCTGAACTTTTGACCTCACTACATTTTCAATGTGACACATTTTTTCAACACACACTGAATTTTACTTTTTTCATCTTTTAACAAAAAAACCGATACAACATATTTCTAAAACACAAAATAACAACAGTCTACATGTAAAAATATAACTTTTACATACACAATTTCAAAATAATGGTTAAGTTTGCCATTTTGTTGCATACAATTTACAAACGTCTGTGTGTCGTTGCCTTGGATAGATAGCAGTGAATGGAGCTGTTGGAACTCCGGTCCCATTTTGTCCTGCGCAGGGTGCCGTACTAGTCAGAGGGTGTTGTCATGGCAACAACAGAGGACACAACAAAGTCAGTTGAAAATTTATAACACTGAGGGGCCTCGCCAACTTTTGCCAGTTCAGTCTTTGAGAAAATAATTCCTCCCCAAGAAAACACTCCTTTGCAACAGAAAATAAAAAAATAACAAAAAGCGGCACCCTCCTCATATATCGTATATACTTTTTTGTACATTTATATATAGATTGATTTATTCAAATAGATTCTTTTCCAGTTTCCGTGCCTTCCTGTTGATTGGGTAGGATTTTAACCGCGTCAAAATGACCACTGACAGAGAACAATGCTGACGGATAGCGAATTGTGATGTTTTTTTCTTTTTCTTTTTGTTTTGTTTTTTTACATTTTCTGTAATAGACATGTAAACCAGAACAGACAAATAAAAAGTAATAAGAGAAATGATTTTTCTTAAAAAAGAGAGAGAGAGAGAAAAAAAAAAAGAAAATCTGTTTTACAACATACAACCACACACTTTGTACTGAAGACTACATTGGCTTACGGACAAGCCGATCAAATATTGATAAAAAGCTGATAAGCTATAATACAAGAAGAGACGCGTTGTTCACCATGGGAACAGGGCTGGGGCTTGGTACAGGGAAGTGGGGTTCAGGGTAATGTAGGACTTTAGGGGGCGGGGGATACTGGGACGGGGGCTTGTCTTGCTAAATCAAGCGTCTGTCCCATTGGCTTGAAGCCAGAACACGCTGTCTACTTACATATAAGCATACAGTACATTAAATACAGTTTAGTTTTTTATCCAAAAAATACTTTTTTTTCCTTTTTAGCTTTTTTTAAATTCCCAGGTCTGGTAAAAAACCTGACTGCATAGAACCTAACGACTAAGAACAGGTTTCCCTAAGCTTGCATCCTATTAAAAGACCAGGTAAATGTCCTCCTCTGGCAACTCGAATGATATGAACTCTAAAAAGGCACATTGGTAGAAGTGTGAATGTTCAAATTGCATCTGTGGGACCGCTTAGGTGGGACAAGAAGCTTGGGAGGGGGGCTAGGGCTCTAGCTTAGGGCTCATAAGGCTAGGGTAAGCAGAGAAGACAGCACTGGGACTGGGGATTAAATTTAGGGTCTGGATTGAGGAGGGTTAAAACTGGGGCAAGAGCAGGGGGCTTTCAGATTGACATCGAAAACAATGGACGTTCTCTCAGATATTCCAGCCTTGTCTGTTGTCAGAGAGCAGACATTTATTGAATAGCAATGCAATAAACATTAAAGGTTTCTTCCTGACCTATCCGGATTTTATTTAGTCCCCTTCCCACCAGGTCAAGGCTGTGACTCTTGCCACTGCAAAGCCCACCTAATCCAATCCTGCCACTTTCTTTCCCATACCTTGTATCGCTCCAGAGTCAATGTTGATGATTACAGACCTTCTACCCAAGAAACCTGGGTAATTCTAAGTACAAAAGGCAACACGTTGAAATGTTAAAATGATATATTATTGGCTGGGCTTCTAGCCTCTTGAACCTTTCTTGGATCTTGACTAAGGATCTGGCTTCAATTGATTAAAATATGCCTATTATTTTTTACAAATATTCAGAATTTATATGTATATTGACCAAACCAAGGTAATCAAAATGACAAGACCTATCAGCAGACTACATCAGGCATGTCTGATTGCTGCATTCACACCAGATTCATGACTCATGAGAATACATCAGTGCTATTCTGGGGGCTAACACTGTCTCAGAGCAACTACGTGCTGCCAATTGTGCCTTCACTCAGCTACAATTGGCCTGACTCTAACAGGAATTACAATGCTGTTGCAAAGTTCCAGGCAATGCACAAGTAGGTTCTTGAAATTTTATCCAGACATCACTGCAACACCGTCAGGCAAAGGATTGCAAGGCTAATGAAATTTGAAGCAGATAAATGAGACTTTATTGACAGTCCCAGCAACAAGACACCTCAACAATGACATGGAGTCCTCCAGACAGCAAATGTCAATCAGAAAGCCCCACAAAGTTTGGTACTCGGGGCAGGGGAGAGGTCTGAGGCTGTGGTTAGAAGTTTAGGGTTATGGTCGGCCAGACACTAAACTGGGAAATGAAGGAATCTAATGAACCCAACGCAGGAATGCTTTGACTACTGCTGCTTGGCCCCCAGAGGAAAAGTATACACCCCTCACCCTGATGATTGTTCCCTTGCTTTCCCCTGCAGCGTCATCATCACTACCGGAGCAAACTCTCTCTTTGTCCATTTAGAGCTCTGGATTATCAGTTTGTCTATCTCTAACTCCTCAGGAGGTTGGTCCACTTCAATCCTGCCATGAATCCCCCACCTCAGGACATCGAGAGCACTCGATTCCAAGTGGAGCGATCGCGATTCAGGGAATGTGCTAAACGTGGAATAGAATTCACTTCAGTGCTCAGTCCAGCCCTCTTCACTCTCATCCAGCCATCCATCTACCTATTTTTTCTATCATCTGCCCATCCTCTCAAGCATCTGCCCAGTAACCCTTTGATTTAATAATGTCTGGACACCAGTTTCAAACTTTGCCAGCTCTGTCCATGCTGTTGAATGTCCAGCAAAAGACTCTGATTGGGGATGTTTGCCAGAGTGCTTTCTTTCTGTCTTCAGTTTTTGCATTTGCACTATGAGACCACAGCAGCAGTCTCAAATGAAGATATCAAGAAAAGTCTTTCCTTCCTGCCGCATTTAGAAGTACACTTTTACATTACTGCATGATTCTTCCTTCTGTAATTCCTCCGCCTTCAATAATTTAAATACCCCAGTCCCTCTGGAGCCACTCACTGATTGATTGATTAATTGATTCAATGATTGATTCTCTAGGTATTCTCTTCCTCTCAGTAGATACACACGGGCCATTTGGGTACAACAGTCCAGGGTTTTTGTATTTGCACTACAAAGTTAACATTTTGCACAATTTTGCAGTCTGTTTACAGAGTCAACGTGGCTATCACCATGAAACACTAGTGAATATACATAAACATAAATATTCCAATTGTTTTACACTGACAATTGAAATGTTTGCAGTCTAGGAGGGAATGCATTAGAAGGGGAAGAACGTGTTACTCCTGTTTTTCTTGTTAAGCTCCAGCTCTTTCTAGGCATCTATGATAGTCAAATAGCAGATTTTTTTGTTCCAATCACTCAGCAATTCAAGCACCTCTGAAAAGCAGAAGGGTTGCAATAGATTTTGCTTCTTAATCTTTATTCATTTTAATTTATACTTTAATCTGAAATGCGTGGTTTGTAAGGGGATGTATGAGTGTGTAGCCTGCATCTGTGATACTTCCTGGCATTGTCCTGTTCTTTTTTGTTTTGTTTGCTTTGCGTATCCGTGTGTATCTATCTGACTGGTTTGCATCCAAGAGGAGATCAGGCACAGCTTCATCCACAGTGTGGCGTTAGATTGCCATTCAGTCAGAGATGCGCTGAAGCTGTGTTGAAAGACAGCTGCGCAATGTTGCTTTTTTTTTTTTTTTTTTAGAAAAAAATCTCTTTTAACACTTTGTGATATGTTTTGTTTCGTTCTGAACAACCCTCCCCATCCCCTACCCTCCTCACTGCCTGTGTCCAGTTGCGCTTTTTTAACAAGTTTTTTTGTCATTTTTTCCTTTTCTCATATATATATTTATATATATAGTTCTATATATATATTTATATATAGAACCCCTTTGTTCTTTAAAACTGGGAATGCTGATAAAACAAGTACAAGAAGAAGAATTTCTTGAATGACGTGATTCCAAACATTTTTGTCCATTGCTGTCACTTTGTGTCAAAAGCTCCCACAAACTGCCACTTCGTAGCAGCCATGTTACAGCGGCCATTTAACGTCTCCACAAAGTAGCATCCAGTTCACTTCAGCTGGAGATGCAAAGTGACGAAAGCGACTAATGTGACTCTGCAGTTCATGTTCTCGACAGAAGAAGTAGACAAAGGCGAAGAGGAGGATCAAAGACGACAGACGAGAGGAAAGAGAGAGAGGCTGATCTAATTGGTCAGGCCGAAGTTCCAGAGAATCTGATTGGTCAGGCTGATGCAACAACGGGACTGATCGATTGTTGGGTTGTCATGGAAACGTCGTCAGAGGAAGTGGTCACTCATCATCTTGATGAACTCTGGCACCTTGGACCTGGAAAGACAAAGAATAAAACAAAGAAAGAAGGCATAAGGAGAGCAATTCTCCACACACATACATACAAACAATTATATATTTGAAAAGGCTGCCAAAAAGTATCTGTGCTGCACTGCCAAGCAGCAACTACCACAGCCTGAGGTTGAAGCCAATGTGGAAGTAGTGCAGTGCCACTGATGGCTGCTTGATGCTCCAACTGAACCCCAGTCAAAAAGCCTCAACTTCTCAAGAAATTCTCAATCATTTTGTCAATGAGTCATTATGGTCTCAATCACTAATTTCAGGCTGTCTACTAAGTGTACTGATGGTCATTTTGGAAATTATTGCTCCTTTAATAAGATTCGAAGACTTATAGTAGCTTTGATATCTGCCGTGCGAGCATTGATGATTTTGGCACACCACGTCATCAGAACTGACAAAGTCTGCTTGGATTTACTCAGGTGTTAAACTTGCAGCAATACAACAGGATCCTACCTGACCTGATTAGACAAAATCTAATATGGTCCTGGACTGACTTGGGTCGTGGGTCGGGTCTCGGTTAGTAGGAACCGTGTGAAGACCTCTACATTCATGTGCTCAGTAAAATTCATGTTAACCAAGGCCAAATGTGTTAGCCTTGATTTTAATATTTGTTATACACTATACATTTTGGCCTGATGGTTGCAGCAGGAAATGTCTGAGGGTCAGCCAAATCATTAGGATTTATCCTCTGGCGACCATAAATATCTACACCAAATTTCATTTGGGCAATTGACATTCTGGCGGGTAAGTTCTTGAGATATCTTCCACTGGAGACCGATTAGTGTTAGAAAGAATTTTCTCAAAACTCCTCTTGTTGGTATGTTCAAGAACTTTCCAAATTTAGTTTGAAAGTCCTTGACAGTAGTTCTTGTTGATCTGCAACAGAACAACCAAATTCACTGAAATTCACTATGAACTTTAATAAAACAATTATGGAACTTGAACTTGACCACTGTATTTGCAGGAATATTTTAATCCATTTTTTATAAATTTAATTCATCAAGTAGGGTGATATTTTCACTCTCAGCGATGTGATGTCAAGTTCATGCCTTGACCTCTCTTCACTTGAATACACAGGAGATGTAGTCATATACAACAAAATGCTTAAATGCTAATTTAACATGCCAGATTTAAATCCCCCAATGCTCCTTTCAGTACTGCAGATACTCGGCCAGACATGACAATACACTTAATGTCATTCTTGCAAGTCACTATTATTCAACTCTATGCGCAGTGTGCAGCAAACTTCAATACTGAATAGAAAATAATCACAACATGCCATAGCACAACGTGCTGTCATCATAAAAATAAATAAGGAACAGTATACGCCTATTTGTCAGACTAAGAAAACAGTCTGCTTTGATGACAGACTTCTGTCCTCTTTTTATGCTTTCCTGTGAAGGGGTCATCCGTGGTGGGTCACCCCTCTTTTACCCACATCTGTGCAAATCTCTGAGCAGGGAAGGAGGCAACCCCTGGTCCATTTACTGTGTCATCACGTAGCCTAGACGCGGTATGATCTCTATTGTCACTCACTGTCCAGTCCATTTCTGATTTTATTGCTGTTTGCACTAACAACTGTTCTCACATTGCAGCGCTTTACTGAGATCAGGTGCCAAATAGGTCACAAGGCTCAATTAATGGTTGAAATAGCACACAAATCATGCTATGGCCTTCACACACACCAGATCTCAACCCAGCTGAACACCTACACTGTGTACTACCACCATCATCAAAACATCAAATGAAGGAATATTTTTTGGAAGTACACTGTCCATCCCTCCAGTAGAGTCCCAGAGACTTGGAGGATCGATAACAATGAGCAGTGAAGCAATTCTGACAGTTCACGGTGGAACAACACCTTACTGAGATACTTTATGTTGGGTTTTACTTTCATTTGTCACCTGTATGTACGTAGCTCATGAATGTTTTTCAGCAGCTGATGTGTCAGTTTGGTGAATGCACCACCAAGGAGCATTTCAAGTTCTTCCATTTTCTTTGACTAAAATATAGCCCTGAAAACATTTTTTGTCTCAGGTCACTCCTGCTTCTAATCATTAACAACCTTTGTTACCACGACAGAACATCAGAAAATAAACTCAATAACACATTTAACCTGCTCCTTGATTCACATGCAACACAAATACGATTTGGCTGTTTAAGAGAAAAAAGTTGTACAGACAAGAACAAAAACAACACATATTTAATAAAAACAAGTGACACAACACGCAATCACACATTAAAATCACACTTACTGCCAATCTGTTGTTAAAATGTACCCAGACCAGACAGAAACTAATTCACGTTCTCTGCCAGACTTTAGCTGTCAGGAACTGACACAAGTTCATTCAACTAAGGGGGAGAAATTTTGCCTAAATGAAATTTTGGGCTACATGTTGTCTGTGTAAATTTAAACGTTTTTTTCTGCATTAGTACCACAGTGGCAGACATGACAATACAACTGGATTGTTTATTGATTTACATCATGATGCCATGACGTAGTAGTAGAGAGTAGAGTATGAAGTATGTAGTAAGTAAATGAGCAGCACAGTAACCAAAGGGTGTCCCCTTCAATAATGATGAGATCACATCTTAGCTCTCACTTTTTGAAAGCAATACTTAATTATGGACATATCTGTTTTTTTAAAAAGGGGCATTTTACTGGAAGCAGTGCTCTCTTTTCTGGATACAGTCCAATGATACTAACAAAATCCGTTTTCACATATGAACTCCGGACAATGTCTGGAGGATCAGGCCTGGACATTTTCTGGGGTTACCCTTTTACACATGTAGCACACAGCAGGAAACTGTCTGTGTCAGACGCATCAGTGACGTGTCAGTCTCTCCAATTAGCGCTAGCTTCACAGCTGAGTATTCAGGCCCAGTCAAAACAATGCAGCTTAGCTGCTGTGTTTATCCAGCAGCAGTCGCATGTGTAAAATAGCAGCTGGGGATAAAAGGGGAGTTGACTGTTGGAAGTCAAAGAAGTTGTATAGAAGTTTATGTTCTGCTTGTTCAATAGTTGTTTGATAAATTGCGCGTATTATTGCTCCCTTACTGCTGGATTTTGTTGCACTTATGGCAGCGAGCAGTTGTAATCCACTTGCTCGCTGTGAATTCTCCAGAGAATTCACTGTTGTATTCACACATGGGCTCAATTGGACATTACACAGACTTGGTACGAGGGAGCTGGCAGAGTAAAGTCCATTTAATGTCTGGTCCAACTGATTTGGACATTTGCGTTCACATATACAGCTCCTCCGGATAATGTCCGGAAAATTTCAGGTTTGCAGTGCATGTGTGAAAGGGTCTTTAGTTACAAACTTTCACATTGGTTTAAATGTATTTGTAACTTTTAAGCTTTTGCCCTTTTTTTTTGAAGGTTGGACACCAAACAGGTAGTACTGTTTTCATAATATCTGGCCTATAATCCCGGCCAGTTTAGTGCAGCTATCCCCATTAAACAGCTGTTGATCAAGTTAGGTTTTGGTTTTGTGATATAAAGTGGTATCTTTCTAGTCATATTGTCGTTTCAGCCACTATGATTCTATTCTGCAGTAAACTAATGGTTCAAAAGTACACGGACAACATATTAATACATGTGGATGTTGTAACAACTGATGGACAAAAGATAACTTGGAATGTCCTTTTCCAATTGATTCAGTGAAAGCCAAAATGTCAAAACATTTAAATTAAATATATCTCAAGTAGTAAGCTCAACTTACTTTCATGGGAGGCATGTTTTGTTTGCTGTAGATTTTAAATTTTGTGACAAATGATAAGATTTATAAAATTATTTCTTAACATTTCTGGACTGGCTTCTGAATTACGCCTCTTTGGTTTGAGTTAAAGGTACAACAGCAGATTAGTGAAGTGAAATCTTCTGACCATTCAGGGGGGAGGAGATGTTGCTGCGTTTTACATTTGTCCCATGGGGTTTGACCCGTCGCCCATGATGGCGGCGGCGGCGTGGTGCGCGGCGGCCAGTGAGAGGGGAGCTCCGTCTGATGTTGCAGTGACCTTCTCCTCCTCACGGCGCTTCAGACAGGCCGCTTTAGGGTTCAGGTTTCTCTCTGGAGGGAGAAAGAGAGATGGAGAGAAACTATTAGTATTTCTAGAGACACAAAACATGTCCTGACTGAGTCCTCTTATCCTCTTTTTTCAGAGAGGTATTTCTTTATGTTGGATCAATAAGTCAGCAGTGAGACTGAAGCCAAAAAGCCAAAAACTTCAGCCTGGTTGAACACAATCAACAGGTGGCACTGCTGCCCTCTCCTGGAGCTCCAGGAACACTGAATTTCACCTTGACTTTCCCCTTAAGCAGCTTGTGCATCATTTTAAATACTCTTCCCCAAAATTCAGCTTGACATTTTTGGCATCTTTGGGAACTTTAGAATCTCCACTTGAATGTAACATAAAGTTTTGCAAGTTTGAATAAACCTTCGCTTCACAGCATGCATTATTAGAGATGGTGCAGATCAATTTGGTGCAGTATCTGTGGTTTATATTGTTAGTTATTGAGGTCAAAGGTCATGCTACTGTATTGGATACTGACCTCGGACTTGTTGCTCCAGACTGAGGATGACGGCCACGGCCTGGTGCAGGATCAGTAACTTGGTCTGAGGTTTGTCGCTCTTCAGGTGCAGCTGGACCATCCTGCCCAGCTCCTTGAACGCCTCATTGATGTCACGGACGCGCAGGCGCTCCCGCGCATTGTTGGCCATCCTCCGTTCCCTCTCTCTCTCCATTTTCTGCTCTGGAGACAGGTCCTCGTCGTCGTTGTTGCTACGGTGACCAATGATGAGGACGAAGAGGAGCAAGGGAGGAGGAAGCGAGGGATGAGGGTAGGAGAGGAGGATTTGAAGATGAAAGTTCAGTTCTATATTTCTGTGTGTAGACTCTCATTTTAATACAAACCTGCTGTCGATGTTGTATGTTTGTACAACAAGACGACCTTTACAACATGATCAATAAAGTGACAAAATAAAAGGGAACAGGACTTGGGGACATAATGTTGTGCTGCATTCTGGATATTTCAAGTGCTAGTCTGCCATAGTAATCAGGAACTGCTGTGATATTTGTGAGTTCACTTCACTACAGGTTTTTCACATAGGATATAATCTAAGACAAACTGATGTAAATCTTAAGTGCAGAATTTACAAGAATAAAGAATATAATTAGAAATAGGTCATAAACAGTGTTTCAAAATGGCTCATCTTAGAAGAGCAAAATTCAACTGCCCACTGTTTAAAGGGAGTTTTGCAACTTGCTCTAACAGAAAGGAATGAATCAGTGTCATTTTTTACTACAGTTGTAAAGGTTAACAAGTTATAAAATATTTATTTGCCTTCATTCATGATTTTAGGCAGAATCGTAGGTTAAATTAGTCAAAAATGAACTTGATCAAGGGCTCTCAGCCCAACAGTGCTAACCATTAAGTTAGCGCTGGTTGGTAATATCTCATTCACTCATTTACTATTTGCCACCTTATAAATAATAGTTTACAGGGAGTAGTTGATCGAGACACTCAATTAAAATGAAAAGTAAATAAAGTACATTAGGTAACAATTAGTAACTGTTGGCCACAAGCACACTGATTTACAGCTGCCAACAAGTCCCCAAACCCTGTGACATCATCATCAAAATCATCAAAATCAATTACATCATCATCATCATGACCGCCACCATCATGTACAAATCTCTGGGTTTGGGATCCAAATGTTTCTGATTTCAGTCGACATACAGGTGAAAAGTAAACATGATAAACAGTTTGTTTATCGTCGGAGGAGTGAAGGCAGCTCGGCTGCATTCAGGACGGCAAATCAACATTGTGACCAAAACTTGTTGACACTTTTGATTTTTCTATTGCTTCAAACCATTGTTTAAATTTACTGCAGGTTTGTAGTCTCTGGCCAACAGCAGGAATATCTCTGTTGGTGTGTACTTTGACGCCCTGAATGCGAGGCAGCACTTCTTTGAGAAAATTGAAGGTGGGCTCTACTCTGTTGTGTGAGAAACAGTTAAAACCAGGCTCAAGACCATGGAGAGACTGATGGTACCAACTAGGAGCTCCATATCCACCAGGAACCTCTCTTTGTCTTTACAGCGCTGCATGGCTTCTCTCTCAACAGCACTGTCTTTGCTCAAACAAACGCACAGCAGCCATGTTGAGGAGTTTAAAAAGAGAGATGTCTGGTGGACATGGAGATTTCATCTGTTAACTGATATATTTAGCTGCTTCTCGTCACACTTGGTCACTTCATCAAAGTCCAGAGGCTGGCTCCCAAAACACTGACAGCTTCAAGTCCTTCCTTGTGTCCTTACTCTCCAAGAACTACTCATGGTTTTAGCAGTTTTTACAAAATCCAGTGACGACCAATCAAGTGGCACAGTCTCTGTCTCCTAGAGATGTTTGTTTATGAATGAAAAGTGGAACTAGGAAGGACTCTGAGCATGGAGGTGCTTTGGGAAAACGCATGTCCCAGCCCAGCTGAGGGGTTTGATGGAAGCGAACGTCTGAGATGGGCGGGGTTACCTAGATCTTGACCTATCAATAGCTTTGAGATCCTTGCTGTCAACGTCCTCCTTCTTGGAGTCCAGGGGCTTCGTGTCCTGCAGGAGGTTCTCATCTCCTTCGTCCTCAGACTTGATCTCCGAGCTGACGGAGGAGGTGCTCTGGCCCTGAAGGCCTCCGGACAGGGCTGCAGGGAGGATGGGGAAGCAGGAGGGGAGCAATGGTGAGGAGGGGTGAAAAGGTGGATATTGATAAATACAACATGACTTGTTATCACATGATCAAGTTGCACACCTAAGTCATGTTATGACACCTGACCCTGCTCCATTCGCTGAGTTGTGAATTCCGTGAGATGTGGTTGAAAGCTCTGAAAGCTTAGCGTACAAATACATAAAATATCAATTGGATTTAGCTTCCCTTTATGTGCAGGTTGAGGCCTAGAGATCACAGAGGAGGATTTGTTATAGAAAGGGTGCTGGTTGTTGGGTTGAAACCCAAAAAAGGGCAGAAAAGATGAAAGATGCCCTCCATGAAAAGGTTCTCAAAAGTGGGAATGAAAACCTGGTGCCTACATTACCCACAGTGCAACTCAATTGCCGATAGTTTGATTGTAGATTGAGGTGTGTTATGCTAGTAGTGGCTAATGTAGCCTGGAGCTGCTAGTTTCAAGTAGAGATGAGGAGCAGGCTATAGAAGTCTGGCAACCTCACTTCTTTCTAACTCCACACCCCCAGATTTTATTCATTTTGTAGCTCCAACTAACACTGACTCAAGTGACATCACTTGAGGCAATTTATCAGATTTCACACAGCGCCCCCTGGAGTCAGAAAAGCCTTTATACTACTTTTTCATATATGCAGTAGTACTTCCCAAGACCTGTACACAGACTTTGATGTGTAAAATTTCTGGACTTCCCCTTTAACCAAGTAGCCTTAGTTCCCTAAACATAATCACATCTTAAACACAGCAATGGCAAATGAAAAAAAAAAACAAAAAAGAGTCCAGACAGCACTGAGGAAAACTGAGGCTTCACTTCCAAGAGTAAACATGTATGTGACATGTAACTATGTAATGAGATACTGCTAAATGTTTAAGAACAATGTGAAGGTCAACAGTTCTTACTAAATACTAAATCTCTAGTTGACCTCCAAGATGGCGGCATGGGAGAGTTGTGATGCAAACGTAAACGCCTCTCTACCCTCTGTCTGTCTGTCTCTCTCCTCAGTAGAACAGTGCAGTCTTTATTTGACGTCTGTATGGATCTGTCACTGGGACGCTGCCAACTTCTCAGTCAACACAAAACACTCCGCTCTGTTCCCAGACACACACACATACACACACACACACACAACCAACTGTCGGCCATTTTGAATCTCCGTCTGCCTGACTGGAGGCATTTTGTGTGCAGCTTTGAGTGACCGCCTGTGTTTGGTTTATGTGTTCGTGTCTCTTGCCATACAATCGCTGTGTGTTAGTGCATAAATAGTTGAATTTAAATAGCCTTAAAACTGTGAAAAGTGACTTTGTGCTTCTGAATGTGCGATTGAACCCAGACAGACACAAACTGACACTGGAGGAGACTGAACACAAAATTTGGGGATACGCCTCAGTTTTAATTCATGCAGCTTTCCCAGTTCTTCTCACGACTGTCTCTTTTTCTTACTCACTTTCTTCAGTTTCTACACCGCCTCAACATTGCTTCCTGACTTTCTTCATATCTGTATCCCATTTGTAGACTACATGCTACCTCTACAAAATTCAATAAACTGAAAGATGTCAGTACATACTGTAAACTAATAGGCTTGTTTTTGTGAGTACTATTGATGGACTACTGTCCCACAATGCATTGCCTAATGGAAATGGAGGAGCTGCTCAAATCTGTAAAACAGTGTTTTGTGGGGATGCAAAACAGCTCCGCATTTCAGAAAACAAAGTTTAAATGGAATTCCAAAGTCACAGTTTGCTTGACAATGATATTGCATCATTTCCTGTTAGTACCCAACATTACTGTAAATACAATGAAATACTGTATACTAACAAGAACAGTATACTATGATAATTCAGCCCAGTATCCAAGAAACCACATTCACATCTCATGATTTATGTTCAGTTTTCAACCTTCAGTGCATGGTACATTTGGGTGAACTGACCCTTTAACTTATGTCTGCAATAGAAATTCAGTCTGTGTACTGTAATATAAAAATCACCAAATCTCCTCTCGAGCAATAAAACCTGTCGGAGAGATTATAAATAATATAAATGTAATATCAGTTTAAAGTTAACATACTATAAATACAGTATAAATGCTCACTGTTCATAATAGTTTCAAAACTGAGAGAGAGGAGAAGAAACCACAGCTCTGCCATGGTATTCATCTTTGCTGCCAAATACATTTTAATACCATTTATTTACAGCCCCTACACTACTACTCTACCCTGAACTGTGTGTGTGTGTGTGTGCATGTGTGTGTGTGTGTGTGTGTGTGTGTGTGTGTGTGTGTGTGTGGTCGCCGCTGGCTGAACTTTGCTGCCAGCAGACTCATTTTCAGCCTTTAAAAAAGAGCTCAGGGCTAATTTGCTTCACAGTGCGCTCATATACACTTTCCTCCTCCATATTCATATCACACATACTGTATGTTTTTTTTAGGTTTTTACGGCTTGGGCGGTGAACTCAGCTCGCCAGCTGAGATGTGCGTGCTTTATAGTTTCTTTCACTGTTTCTTCTGCTTCTCATTTGTGACTCCTTCGTCCCTTTCATCCTCTTCATTTCTTCCATTTACATTTTTTTTCTCTCTCGACTTCTTCATTATTGTATTTCCTTCCTATCTTTTTTGTTTTTTTTCCCCTTTAGTTCATTCTTATTTCTCCTCCCTCCTCAGCTTCCTAATTTTTCATAACTGTCTTCAGTCATCTCCCATTTTTCTTCTTATTTCAAGCAGCTTTTCCCTTTCTCTCTTCATTTTTGTCACCATTATCATCCTATTACCTTATCCCCCCCCCCCTTTTTGATTTCCTGTCCCTCTTCCTCTCATTTTCTCATATATATATATATATATATATATATATATATATATATATATTCACCATCTCACTTTCTACAGCCTGTTCTTATACTTTTGCCTTTATTTTACTTTCATTATTATTATCATTACTACTTTTATGTAGGGTTGGAAATGTTCATTTTGTGTGTGTGCATATAAACAAGTGCATGATGGGATAGCAGCGGGACGCCTGTGCCTACATGGAAACACACGCACTCATGAACAAAAACAACAGATGCCAGCAGTTTGTCCATCACTGACTCTTTTTGTTTGTTTCTCTCTCTGGTTGTTGTTCACTAAATATAAAATCTGGTACAAAGTAAAGTCACTTATGTAATTTTTTTCTTGTTGTGTGCATACATTTGAATATGTGACTAGCAGTATTAGTAGGGGGACATCCCACAAACCCCTAACTGTTGACGTGTGGAAGCTCATCACAGTTTGTTGTGATGTTGTTTGTTTAGTTAGTTTAGTTTACTGATGTTCGAGAGCGTGGCGAGACTTACCGCGGTACGGGTCCGGCTGGCTGAGGTCCGGCGAGGTGGCCGACTGAACGGGCAGCTGAGGCACCGGCACCTGGCCCGCCATCGAGTGTCCGCCACGCAAACCGCCCACGCCGCCACCGTCTTCTCTGTGAGAGCCCACCTGGAAAACAGAGAGAGAAAAAGATGGAACAGCTGTTCTGCTTCTGTCTGCAGGTAATAAAACACAACTGTAACCAAAATGATAACTCCTAAAACCAAATATAGTCTGGACCTCTTTCAGGCCTGATCTAGTGGGTTCAGGCTTCGCTGAGGTTCTTTATGCTTTTTGGCAGTTTCCCTTTCCCTTCAATAAAAACTTGTGCCAATTTGACCATTTAGTTCTACTTTTGTCATTTACTTTTTCTGAATCGAGGGTCTGAGGTGCTTTACAGATGACTGACCAGCTGATAACAAGACAGCACTTCATGTAATCATTAAAACAACTTGAGACTAATATACACAAGAGATATAAATAATGAAAATATAATAATAAAACCATGAAAATAGATTTTAAAAAATGACACTGGCATTATTCTATAATTTTCTTTGTCTCAAAACAAATCAAAATAAACATACAAGTAAAAAGAAAAAAAAACAAAAACGCCTAATTTCCAACAACAGTAAATAGTGTATTTGTTGGGGACTATTTTCAGCGGTGGATTAATACGTATTTGGTGCTCCAGTGAGTATTCACAGCAGCAGGATGGTGTGTGTGGGATTCAATCAAAGTAAATTACAGTGTCTGTGTTCATGGTAATGAAGGAACGTGTCACCCAGTGCAACTGTGTGTTTTATTTTCTATGATGGCATTGTGCAAAAAATAAAATTAAAAAAAAAAAAAAAGCAAATGTGGTTTAGATTATAAAACTCTCTGCGACAGTACTGTGATTTTTTTGTTAAATAATACAATTAACTTGACGTGGCTCATGTATTACTTCTGGCTGTGGCATTTTGTCGTATTAATTATCAATCCTGTAATTACTTAAATTGCTTTAATTATTAAATGGTTATTAATGTCTCTTGGTTTTAAATTTCAGCCTGTTTTGCTGTTTGTATTGTGAAAGTGATTAACTGACTGGTATGATTTGAATTTATTATTGTTTATATTTGTTTATTGCCCCTTTTAGTCAATTGAGTATATAAGTGAGTATGTGACTCATATCTATTGACTGAGTATTAAATTAATATAGTTTCTACATGAGAACAGGAGAGAAAAACAGGAAAAATGTCTCTCTTCAAACACTATTGGGCACATGAGATGGTCATAAAAATCAACACTGAAGAATCAATATTACACAGCAGGATTGTCTACAAATATAAAATGATTCATCTTTTTCACTGCCTCTTTCTTTCTTTCTTTCTTTCTTTCTTTCTTTCTTTCTCCAGATGTAGTACTGTCTTTGGCCTGTTGAGGGCATCCTCTACCTTTCTAACACAATGGAGATTGCCCTCTCTCTCTCTCTCTCTCTCTCTCTCACACACACACACACACTCTCACACACACGCACACGCACACACACCCCATTCCTTCCGAAGTTTTTTTTCTCCATCTTTTTTCCCCCTGTACAGTACAGCTCAGGTAGGAAAATTGTGCTCTGCTCTCTCAGACTGCCTGTGTCTGTGCGTATCAGTGTGTTTGTAAGAGTGTGTGTGTATCAGTGTGTTTGTAAGAGTGTGTGTGTATCAGTGTGTTTGTAAGAGTGTGTGTGTATCAGTGTGTTTGTAAGAGTGTGTGTGTATCAGTGTGTGTCTGTGGGTTCATATCTGCATGTCTGACATGTATATTTACTTTTTTTTTTTAACTTGAGTGTGTCTTCTTTTTTTTTCATGTGTGTTTTCAGGGAAATACTGTATGGGTGTGTGTGTGTGTGTGTGTGTGTGTGTGTGATTGGCTGAATCCTATCCATCTGTCTGTCACACACACACACACATGCGCAAGCACACGCACACACGACAGCACAACAACTGACAATTATCTTAATGCCCATATGTTTAATTGTGGGATTTCTAATTCCCAGAGCACCAAGCAGCTTCCAGCAGGGACTCACTGTTTTGGTACGAGATGGGCTCCCTTTATATGTGTGTGTGTGTGTGTGTGTGTCTGTGCGCGCGCATGTGTGTGTGTGATGCCAGCTTCCTTGTGGCATCCTGTGGTTCAGAATAGTCTCTCTCTCACCCTCCTTTTCCCGAGCTTTGTTGTACTTGAACATATCAGCAGGACAGTTGGATATGAATCATGTTAGATGTTGTGAGTGGTGAGGTAGTATAGAAATGTGTTCAAGTTTGGAACAGCTAAATGGAAGGGGGGGCGACAGTGTGGAGGGTCTTTAATAGCCTCATAATCAGACTGAATTGCCATTTTGTTTCATTATTCAGTCTGACACTGTGTTCATCGTTTGCCAATTTCATTTTAATGGGGGGGGGGGGGTTTGCTTTGCCTTGACCAATCAGTAGCGTTTGCTGCATCTGTTCAGTCGAAGCCATTTTTAGTTGACACAGGAGCTGTGGTAGTGGTTGCTAGGAGCATTAACTTGTTTGTCACATTCATCAAATAAATTGGTCAATTTAAGAACAGTAATTTCTCTGTCCGTGCTCCAACTGCAACACTCTCATCTACACTTGTCTCCATTTTTGCTTTTTCACAGAAAAATGACATCGTCATTCTTAATCCCGCCTACAAAGCTCTGATTGGCTCTGTTGCTTTTCCAATTACCTGACTCCAGGTTTTCTCTGTGACAGTTATAGGTAATTTTATTGGAATATGCACCAGAACAGTCCAGACTAAAATACTACAGATATTCAAATTAGAAGTTGACAAAAGGCCTCTCGACAAGGCAACAAGATCAGCTAGTAGTGCAGAATTTGCCTCAGCAGATACGGAAGTGGTGCAAATTTGCAATTAATCGGATTACTAAAACCAACTGACAAGCAGTGAATGCAGGACTTTTGAAGCCTCTGGGGATGTTGGGCCTTGGGGCAGTTGCCTGATTTACTGGGTTGGTACTACAGCCACTGAGAGTAAAAGAATGGAGAGGTGAAGGAGAAACGTTTTTTAAATTTTTAATTTAAACTTTGTTCATTTTTGAATCCAAATCAATGCAGTAAAATTGGCAGCTTGTGGTTTATTACAGCAGAGAGAATGAGATGGAGAACAGCGATGCTCATCAGTTCAGTCTGTTTGTTTTTAAAATGTACAGAACTATGAACAATTTAAATCATTTTATCCAACAACGATGTTATGCTAATAAAATCTACTCTGTTCTTAAACTTAAAAGATGGTTACTATAGTGTAATATACAGATATTTTTAAATTGTAGTATTGCCTATTATCTGTTTTGACTTTTTCTGATGTATTGCATGATAACCACAGTGTAAATAAAGTGGTTTGAAAATCAAATCCTTCTGTCTGTCTGTTAATCCAGCTGGCTGACAGAGAGGTCTTGCCCACCACACCACATGCCAAACTCCCTTCTCGCTCCATGCAAATATCACAAAATGTCGACCGGCTTGTCAGCGTGCATGTGTGTATCTGTGTGTGTGTGTGTGTGTGTGTGTGTGTGTGTCTTTCAAACTGAGTGTCCTCCATCTATCCGTCCAAACTTCTGTCTGTCTGCTCCCTTATTTATTATTTGCCCCTCGTCTTTCTTTCTGTGTTTTCCTTCCGTTTTCTGCCTTTCATCACCGCCTGGATTCCCAAATGTAAAATGGCAGCAGAGAGGAGAGAGAGAGAGAGAGAGAGAGAGAGAGAGAGAGAGAGAGAGAGAGAGAGAGAGAGAGAGAGAGAGAGAGGGCGGCGTACATTTTTAATGGAAGGCTTTTATATTTTAACGAGCCTCCCTTCTCTCTTCCTTAATTTAGTTCAATGAGGAGGGAAGACGAAGAGACAGACGGAGGAGAAAAATATAAATAAATTACACGTAAACTGATCTGCTGCACGGGAAGCTTGTATAGTTGCCAAGAATCACAGCCACGCCTGCTCACCCACCGTCCATCAGGTTCAAAACATCTGATTGGACGGCAGATAGACTTCATTCTTGATCTTGGAAACAGTAGTCTGACAAATCTTTACTTTACTCAGTGTGTAAAACTCCATCCTCTGAGGAAGGCTATGAAGCTCAGCTAAAAAACTAGTAAGCGGACCTTGAGTGAAGATTATTTTTGTAAGAATCTTGGCACTTATTTTGGTTTGTTCAAATTTTTGTTCGGTTGAATTCAAGGACACTCTGACGTTTCAAATCTGAGATTCAGCTGCTGGAGGGCATCGCATTCATCTGAGCTGAATCAAACCCAGATAACAAACAAGAGACACACATACACGCTGAGAGAAGGATAAAGAGATTTTTTTTTTTCTTTAAAAAAAAAAAAAGTTGCTGTTCAGCAGCCAACTCTGAAAACTCAGATGTCAGAGTGTCCTTGAATGTACCAACAGGGAGAGTTTTATAAAACAGTCACCACTCTTAACTGAATTATCAGTCACAACTACATAACAAAATAAAAATTGTTATGAAAACTCTCTTTGTTGGTGCTTTCAGGGACCGTCCAAAATCTGACAGCTGGTTGCTGAATGACTAAATTCACATGATTCTTTTCACAACATTCTGTGAGCTACTTTATGTCTGTCAACATACAGTCCAGATACAGATCATGAACATTTTTCAGCAACCGATACATACATTTTGGATGTCTGCGCTTTCTGAATGCACCACGATAATGTAAAGATTGAATATACTGACTGTGAAGAGTTTCACACCTCTGTAAAAGAAATCACTGTAAATACAGATGGACTATTTGGAAAAGGGAGAGATTTATTTGTGGTAAAGCAAATAAAAAAATTGAATTAAATTGAAGTTTAAAAAGAGCCAGAGCAGGAGACAGAGGAGGAGGTGCTGAGTAACTATCATCTACAATGTTGTTGATCAGTGGGAAGTGTGTGAGAGAGAGAGAGTGAGGGAGCTGATTACACAGGAAGAAGAAGAAGAGAAAGACACCAAATTCTGGGTCAAGAGATGACACACACACACACACATACACACAGGGCTTTTCAGTTTCTCTCTCTCTCTAACACACACAGACGCACACACACACACACAGATTTGTCATGCAGTTGTAAACAGTAGGGACAAGTCTGTCTCTGCTGCTGCAGTAACACGTCTGAGAGGAGAAAAATAAACTGTCAATTTGCTAACTCAAATTGTAAATTGTAATATTTCACCCTGTATTAGTCGGATTTCTGCAATTTCCATTTGTCGTTTTCAATTATCGTCGCAGCCGCCCCCCCCACCCCCCCCAAAAAAAACACACCTCTGCAAAAAGACATTGAGAGCAGGGGGAGATGAGATGAGGAGATGTAACATGAAGCAGGAGGTGCAGTTTGAAATCTTACCAGACACAAAGACACCACACAGCTGAATTTTATATACTCCAGACAGCAGTATAGCACTATCATACTTGCTACAGGAAGAAGTCAGAAGCTTTTAATGTAAAGTTTGTCCTGAGGGTGGTGTGAGAAGACAGGTCAGAGAGTCAGGAACATCTAAAGGGTTCATCCTCAGGGGAGCAGGAACGTGATCGGGAACTTTAATCAAAAACAGTACGTTTGGTTTGGATATTTCTTGAGTGCTTGTGGAACGTTTTGGTTTAAATGTGGTGATAGAGGGAAAGTCAGCAAAATGATTAGTAATCCCAACGCTGAAGAGCATGAATACTCTCAACGGATTAAATGAAAAATCTCTCCAGTAGTTGTTGAGGTCTTATTCTGGATGTTTGTTTTTCCTTTTTAGAATATTTAACACAGCAGATTTTATGAATGTTACAGTTCTTCTTCCCAGTCAGAGGAACAGTTGGTAATCATTTTTATTATATTAACAAGACAATAAGTTGCTGCTCATTTTCTCTTCAGTGTGTACAAAGAATGTATCAAAGAAAACTAAAACAAAGACAGAAGCGGATTGGAATCACTGAAAAATAGAAAAGAGGGGATATTTTCTCACAACTATGAGAATTACAAGATTTAATTATAATTATGGATCTCATATTTATACATTATGCATGTCTTGTGTGAGATCTTCATGAAGATATGCTAAACCGCTAACAAGTCATAATTACAAGAAAACTTCCAAGTTTTGTTTTTTTTTTTTTGGTTGATGCGATGCATTTCTGTAGATGTGATAAACTGTACATTGGATATCTAAACTGTAAATAAAGCGGAGTAAACACTGGTCTAACACACACTCATTCATGCACACACACACACACACAGTGGAACATTTCCCAAACTGCACAGCCTCTCCTCTGTGCAAACTGAACACTTGACAGAAAGCACCTGCTGTAGCGACGTCAACACACACTCATATACGCGCACACACACACACACACACACACACATAGAGCTCACTGTTGAGGTTGGGGACTTCCTTGGGAGGAAAAGTACAGCAACATTTTCCAGTGGTGTGATATGTATGTATTTATTTATTTTCTGTGTAATGAACAGAGTGAAGGACGACAGACTCGGTTGCATAAAATGTCAGTGAAAAAATGAAAAAAAAAAAAAAGAAACAGAGGAAAATGGAAGGTAGGGAAAGAAGGAGGCAATGGGAAATATGTCGTTTGGAAAAATGTTGTTATGAAGTGAATTTTCTGAGCCAAGTCCATCTGGATGATCTGTTATTACTGAATAAAAAAGGAAATGAGAATTTATTCTTTTGTCATGCTGCCTTTTTGCTTCATTACATGTGAATAATTTGAAATATTATAAAAAAAAAAATGTAAGTTTTAAAGTTTGAATCCACTTTGATCTATAAATACATATGTTTGATATTTAAAAATGTGTGTGCAGATGTGAAAAGCTTAAAAAATAATTAATACCTCAAAATTCACATTTTCACGTTTAAATGTATGATTAATGTTTTAGTAAAAGGACATTTTATATACATACATTTTCTGTTTTTTTACCCCCATTGTTCTGAAATTCATTATCTGAACAAGGTCAATTTATGTAAAAGGTTCACATTTCAAATTTTGTACAGATAAATATTCTTTAATATTGGAGTGTCAAGCTTCAATCAGGATCTTGAAAAATAGTAGTTTGACAAAATAATGAACAAACAAAATAATGTACAGTAAATTTCATTCTATAAATATGTTATATTTTCTATTCTTGAATTATTTTTTAAAGTTACATGTATTAGTTTTTCTTTTCACTTTAAGTATATTTATACTTTAATAACACTTCTTTATAGTGTAAGGTGTATTGATTTATTTACGTTTTGTCACAGTTGGTCTTCTATACTTACTGGTCAAGATTTTTGTATATTTTTTGCTCCACCTGTGACTCGAAACCATGTTGTATTAATCAATTATCACGGTTGTTAAAGTTTATTTATCTAATTATCTTCATGAACACAAGGCTGCACACAAATGTCCAATGACCACAATCCCTTTTCCTCATGAAAATTCATATCACACAGCTTTTGAATGCAAAGAGCGAAGGGAACCACAATATTATCATATTATAGTGCTGTACATTAACATACAGAAACATATGTGTTGAGGAGAAACACAGCAGCCCACGATTATTAAATGAATTGTAATATTCTGAAGATTTTTAAAGATTAAAACCCAGAAATGAATGGTTTTCTTAAAGCTCTGTTCATTTTTCATGGTATTTGCGGTTGTTTGCTTTGAGATGATCACCATCTGAAGGTCAGAGTTGACACATCTTTTTGTTTAGCATTACATCACTGAATAAATTAACAGAGAAATCTAATTAGAACACAAACGTGAATAAATTGACTGAGCCTACCACTCTGCATGCTGTATAATAAATGAATTCAATAAATTAAACGCTGTTTGTTTCCCACTGGTTTCCACCAATTATTATGCTACGTGGCGGCCAGAAGTATATGGACACCTGTACATTACAGTCACATGTGATAAGTGAACATTCCAAAACTACAGAAATTAATCTTTTGCTATTACAGCCTCCAGCAGCCTCTTCTGGGAAGACTTTCAACAAAATTTTGTAACATGGCTACAGGGATTTGTTGGAAGCACACTATTGTTTAAAACATGATTGTATGCTGTAGCATTAAGATTTTCCCTTCATTGGAACTACAGCCTAGCCAATAACAAAAGATCCAGACCAAGACGAATGTTTTGGACAGGGGTGTCCATATACATTTGGCCACATAATATGAGGACAGTTTTATAAAGACGCCATGAAAGAAAATGTATTATTATTAACGTTTTACAGAAGTTAAATGGCCGACAGTAGATTTCCATCAGCTTATAGAAGTGAATTTAGCGAGTGAGAGAAGAGATGAGAGGCAGAGTATTAAAAGGCATTAGTGTGTTTTACAGCAAAGTGATGCAGATTACGATCCATTTCACTCAACTCTGCTTAGCGGAGAGAGAGAGAGAAACATTTCTCTCTCTTCTTACCTTTCCCCTCATTTCAGACTCACCCTCCCAAACTGAGCTCTGATGAGGTAAAATAATTCAGAAAAACGTGATGTTTCTTGTGACTTAAACACATCACCAGAAGCAGACAGCAAGAACAAACTAAACACCACCTTGTGTTTGTACGCCTCCGCCAACCAGTCAACTTGTAGTTTACACGTCTGTCCAGACTCGTGATATTTGTAATGAAGACTTTAAAGGAATGTAATAAAAGGTATTAAGTGTATTTAGTGGCGAAAAGGAAGTTATTACTACATTGGCGTGTATAATTACAGTGAATAGTTCAGCTCTGGCTCTTCACCCAATCATCGCACGATCATTTTCTCAGCTACTGTGGTGAGCAAACCTCCCTAGTCAAGACGTTCCTATCGCTGGCGTGGAAGCTTAAAAAAAAATACATTAAAAAAAACCCTTCAGGGAGAGTCTGGAAGAGCCATGTGTTTTCTTCTTCTTCAACTTTTTAATTTGAAATCAGACCGCATTCACTTAAATGTCATATGACTCTACGATCACATAATCTGACACAGCGACCTTCTCAAAAGACATATTGTGTCGTCCGATCCAAGCACGTTGGTGGAAAATCTCTACGTTCATGTCGTCTTTTAATCTCATTTAAGAAGTACATGTGGGAATGTTCATTCATCCTGAGAGATTTTTTTTTTCTCTTCTTTGTTTTGAGGAATATTTTAGTGCTTTTCTATTTCGGTTTGAATTTTTTGGGAACGAGTATTGCGTTTAATGACTGAAAATAAAAATCTATGACAAAAATGAGAAAAGCTGGAACATATGTGTGTATCTAATTCTGCATTAATGTGTTTATGGGTTCGAGTGTGTGTGTATGGTGCGTTCACGTCCATGCATAAGTCTCTCTCTCTCTCTCTCTTTTTCTCTCCCACATCAGTCTACCACCTGTTTTCCCAAAGTTATGACCTCAGCCTGCAGGCGTCTCTACCTAACACTGCTAAACTACATACAGCTGTGTGTGTGTGACTGAGAGAGGGAGGGGGAGAAATAAGTACATCTAGACAGGAAGATGAAAACAAAAGTGACAGAAAATATGTAATAAAGTAAATATGTAATAAAATGTGTGTCAATAATAGAGAAAACGTGTGTGTGTGTGTGAGACACAGAGCTTAAAAGCAGGAGAGAATAGTCACATCTGCCAGGAAGTCGATGGAAAAGACAGAAGAGAAAGCAGAGGTGAGAAAATAAAGAGAAGAAAAAAAAGAAGAGAGAGAGAGAAAGACGAGGAGAGAGACGAGAGTAAGGGAGAGCGACACAGGAAAGTAGAAGGAGAGAGAGAGTGAATGCGCATGAGAAATAGAGAAAAAGCCTCAGCACAAACACAATGGCTTCATTTGACTTCCTCTCACTGTATTATTTCTGTTTTCCACTTGTTTCTTTTTTCAGTGTTTCTATTGAGTCTCTTCCTTTTCTTTTGGTTCAGATTTCCTGTTTACTCTGTTCTGTGTGTGTGTGTGTGTGTGTGTGTGTGTGTAAGTGAAGCACAAAGAACATACATGCTACACACATACACACACACACACACACACACACACACACACACACACATTGCTATTTCCACTGCTGGAACTTAACGACCCCTAATGTGGAGCTTCCCATAACCTGAACTTGTAAGTACCCATAAGGATCTGGTTCTGGGTCCTGGTTTGCTTTTCCACTGTGTTTTACAAACTGGAAAGTTTAGCTTATACGTCAGTGAGAAGACGACACCGCTTCAGATAGCAGAACAAATGTCATCGTTTGATTTTGGTTCAATTGAAGGCCACATAACAATAGAAAAAGTGGCACTAATTAACATTTTCTTTCATGTTTACATGTAATTGCATGAAAATGTGAAACACACTTTTTTGTAGCACTTATCTAAACACAAGTCTGTGTTTAACATGATGCAAAATGAGCTGCTGCATTTCTTTTCCCCAAGAGAAGCTAGAACTGGATTTAATGTAGGGCTGCAACTAACAATTATTTTCATTATCAATGAATCTTTGGATTATTGTCTTGATTCATCGTTTAGTTTATAAAATGTCAGAAAAGACATCAATCAAAATAAACCAGAAAATGGTCACATTTGAGAAGTTTAAATCAGATAATTTGGCCATTTTTTATTTAAAAAATGACTCCTAACAGTTAATCACATACTATTGTAAAGTAATTTTAAAAAAAGTAAAGTAATTGTAATTGTAAGTAATTTTGTGGTTAAGCTAATAGTTGGCAACTACTCAATTAACTGACTGATCGTTGCAGCTCTACTTTAGTACCATCTCTTGAGTAGAGCTGAAATGTAGGTTTGGAAACTTGCCCAAAAGGCAGAGCACAGTGGAAACCAAAGCACAACCTGTGACAAAGGCCACATCTTAAGTTATGGGTTGTTAAGTTCCTGATGTGGAAAAGGCCTATTAAACAGTACAGAGAGCTGAGAATCAATCACCAATACTTTTTGGAACTAATTGAAAATATGTCAACAATATGTCTGTGCAACTTCCTGATGTTGTTTACTTATTCTTTCTCAAGGTTTAGCCTTTTTCATATTGAACAGTAACTATGATCAAGATCAACCTAAACCATAGTTTATTTGCCATAACTACAAGCTTGTGCATATAGTAGAAAGCAAACATTTTTCAAATATTTCCATTGGATGTACAAAAAACCAGAACCAGAACCAAAACATTACCACTGAGTGTAATCTAGAGTTTTGCAGAATCCTCCAATATTGACACTCTTGTCTGGCAACAGGGTTGAGAAAAAAGTATAGTTTTGGTGTTTCTACTAAATCTCTGGTATTGTATCAGCATTAGTATTGAAAGTGTCTGACTGGCTTCTTCTCTTTTTCACCTGTGGAAACTGGGTATCACTGTACTTGTGCCATCCAACCATATCAAAATAAAAGCTGATGGCCATTACATATAAACCTATAGTATCATTATATTATCAAGGAAGCTCGGGTGTTTCTGTGTTTGGGAATATTGAGGAGATCATTAAAAGCAAACTTTGGGAAATACATCTGGTAACAGCAGCTCCTCTGATTTCACTGCTCTACAGCAGTGTGTCCCTACAGTGTCAGTGGGCTGTCAGGTTTGGGTCCCTACAATGTGATGTTAACCATCACATGCACCCCTCCACGATGTGTGTGTGTGGTTATACAGCTGCTGTGTTTTTAGTCTTAATGAGCCTGCTTTTCTATTAGCCAAAAAGTCAGTGCCTGAATAAACACACACTCACACACACACGCGCGCACACACACACACACACATACGGCAGGGTCCTAATGACAACAACACAAGGAGCGATTTATGAACTTCTGTGTGTGTGTGGAGCCCATAAATAAAAAGTGTTTTTAAGCACACGTCCTTCACTTCACTTTATTCTCTTTTTCCAGTGGTTACGTAAGTAAAAAAAAAAAAAAAAAAAAAAGTCAGACGTACAGTATATTTGGAATCATTTCAAGATTAAACTAAAAAGTAGTTTGTAAAAACATTTTTCTTAACAAAACTTTGAATGTTTTCTTGGGCTAAACCTTCACTTCACATCATGTAGCTGAATGCCAAATTTGTGTCTGTTGACAGCCAAAGAGCAGCAAAGTGCTTAGAACAACATCCAAATGAAGCTGAAAAGTTTGCAAATATTTCTCTTTCTCTTATTTTCTTTACCGCTAACGTTACATCAATGAATCCTGACACACTGTTTTCTTCTTTCCACTCCCACAAGTGAAATCTTTCATTAATTTGAAATGCTTTCTTAATAGTCTAATTATTTAGTGAAGTTATTTAGTTTCATTATTAGTTTCTTTTAGTGTGACGTTCAAATGACTTTGTAAATTAGAATAACAAACTCGTCTGTTCTTTCCTTCCTTTGTATACGTCGTTAAAAGCAGATACGTCTTATGAATGAACCAATTCTATTAGTTAAATAAATAATTAATCTTGTTCTAATTACATTTTACCATTTGAATCACAAAACCAAGCCTGTGTGTTTCCTCCAGAAATGTCTTCTCGAAAATTTCAAATGTCTTTAAACATCTCAAGTTAACCTTCAAATTACTTAATCACACCAAATTCTTCTTTCTTGACTTTCATTACTTCTTCACAAGCTAGTCGCTAACTTCCTTCTTTGTTGCTAGGCAGATAAACAAGGTAGGTGAGAGCCGTGAGACTCAACCATACAGTAGATGTGCCATAAAAACCAAAATTATGAGCTAAAAAAGGCTAAAAAGGCTCTGTGGAGCTACAGAGTTTGTGACAATTCTCTTTGAGATCATAACTTTGAGTGACACTTTGCATGTTTCACCGTCAATTGATTCATTGTTAAAATATATTGATCAGTGCAGTTTTAAGTAGGAAGAAGCAATGAGGACAACAAAGAACCTGCATGTGAGCTGAGAGGTAAACAAATGCGAGTGGAAAATGTGTGTGTTTATCCCAGACAATGATGCAGTACTGAGGTCCAGGAGAGAGAGAGAGAGAGAAAGAGAGAGAAAGAGAGAAAGAGAGAGAGAGAGAGAGAGAGAGAGAGAGAGAGAGACAGCTGGACAGATATGCGTGAGAAGAGGATAATCTCTGTGGGAGCCAGCCAGCATACACATACACACACACACACACATGCACACGCACGCACACACACACACACACACACCCCTCTACCACAGGTGGTCTCCATTTAGAAAACAACACTTCAAAGTAAATACTTTAACAAAGAGCAGAGGGAGAGTCACAAAGCTCCTGAACTACTGTAGCGAGGAGAGTGTAAAGTGCTGCTAGTGCCTCCTGGAGCCTGCAGTGTTCAATACAGCCACACAGTATAAAAACTGCAGGACGGAACGGCCCACCGCACATCACTCCTGTCAGTGATAACGCTACACTCACCGCACTAATAGCTGAGATCTGGGAAAACGGTGACATCACTGAAAAGTTTGACATGTCAAGAAACACGAGCTCCCGACTGAATCCGAGTGAGCTCAACTGAAATGTAGCAGAAAGTTGGTCTGTAAACGCTGATGGATGTTTAAAGCCAACAGTTTGACTGCTAATTTTACTGTCCACCTTAGTTTTAGCTCCGTTTGTCTGACCTGGAGGTTTGTTTCCAACCTGCTTCTTGACATCTTTTTATTGATGTTGCCATGTTGACTAATCTTAGCTATTAACGGTCAAGTACGATGTCATTATTACAATTACTGACACATCTACAGAAAGGGAACGGCGAAAAAAAAAGCCTGATGGCTGATGTCACACGACGACGACGAGGCCACGGTTTTCTACAGAGAGGTGTTGAGGTTGTGTCTTGTGTGTGTGTGTGTTTGCGTGAACATCTGGTGTGTGTATGTGTGTGTCTACATGTGAATATGCACAAATGTACAACACAAATAAACAAAGTAGGTCTGAATGAACATGTTCGGGCATCTGAATGTGTTTATACTGACTGCGTTTTATAATACTTTCTTTCTTTCTCTCTCTCTTTCTCACTCACCCTCCTTATGTCACACAGCTGTTTGGTTCTTAATGTTTATTGTTTCAAGCTGACAAAAACAAGACACAAGTCTTAAATATGGAAAACATTACGACTGTCTTACTTCATGTTTTCAATTCTAGCACCTCTCTTCTTCTCTCCTCTCTCCTCTCCTCTCCTCTCCTCTTCTCTCCTCCTACCTATGACATCACCCGTGCACTCATCACCACGGTATAAAAACGTGCTCTCAGGTCCTACCATGAGGGGGTGTCTGTTGGCCGACAGCAGTCCCGTCCCGTACCCGCTGCTCAGAGCGCCCATGGCGCCGTTGTGCGTATGTGCGGCCCCGATGAGGCTGTGCATGTCGCTGTGCCCGCTGCTCATGCCCGTCGAAGGTCCCACCGCGTGGCTCCGCAGTACGTGTATGGCATCGTCCAAACGCTCCAGACGGTCCTCGATACGACTCTGCTGCAGAATGTAAAGACGCGGAAAGAAAGATGAGAAACCTGCTGAAATGTCCTTTCCTAGCTAAGTTAGTAACATAAGATAAGTTGGGCTTAAATACATTTACATGCTTTAATCTCCACGGTGTCCAAACCTCAGCAAACCAAAAAAAACAACAAATAAAACCCTTATTGGGTGAAGTCACCCTTTAAAAACCCTCCCATATATATTTCAGACATGTACACAATGTGGTGGTGTGTGTCTGGGTGTGCATACCAGTGAGTGCAGCGGAGCTTCGTAGTTTGGCGATGACGCTCCCTGTCCGCCATTCCTGGACCAGACAGCTGAACTGGCAGCTAGGAAAAAAAGAAACAAAGAGACGTGATCAGGAGAGGATATGTCAGTGGAACATTAAAAACAAGGATCCTTCTCAGGAGTCAGAGAACAGGCAAACATGAGTCCCAGATAGGACGCGACGTTGCATAAGTAGATAAAAATGTTCTGAGTGAGTGCAAAAGGAGGGAAAAGTGTAAAGAGAAAAGGGACATCAGGCGGAGATAAAAAAAAAAAATGGATGCCAGTAGCTGACAGGAGACATTAGTGGTAAGGAGATTGGTTATTAATCTGTAAAGTTAACAATCATGTTTAAGATTTGCAGGAAACCACAGTTGTCTTTGTTTAGTTGAGTTCAAACTGACATGACTTCATCTGTCTGTTTCGTATGTTGTGTGATTGACTGCCTGCCTGTCTGGAGTGTAACCTTCCTCTCACCCAGTGCATGCAGGGATAGGTTTCAGCCCCCTGTGACCATGCACAGGATAAGCGTGAAGAGAGAATGGTTGGATATCTGTGGGTGGATTAGAGCCAAAACCTCCTCTCCTTTTATATGTCGAAGAAAGAAAGCACTCCACACAGGACGCCAAACGCCAGACAAAACGTCTTTACACACGAGGAGTCTCTCATCATATCCACTTGTGGTGCTCGGACATAATAGACGCAGGGACGAGAACGAAAAGACAAAAACAAAACCAACTCATATCTCATAACAGGAATGCTAATATCAGACTTTTGTCTTTGAAAAAGGTACAAGTGGTTGATTAGCATGGACCCTCTGCAGAACAAACAAAGCTTTGTGTCTGTTCTTTTCCCGCTTTGTGTGTTTGTTGTCGCTCTGAAGGGTCGTATCTGAATCAACAGGTCTCATTAGCTGGTAGACAGAGGAGAGACAGCGACTTGAGTGAATTCACATTATTATGAAGCTCGGAGTGATAACAGGCTGCTGTATGGAGGACTTTCAACAGTGTCTGGCTTCAGAGGTGGGACCAGCTTACAGATGATTCCTCTGAGGCTCAAGTAGTTTCAAATACTTTTTATCATCATATATTTCAAAACAAAAAAGCATAACAAGGTGCTTGAATTGTAAAAAAAAAAAAAAAAAAAGTGCCAGTACTTTAAATCAGCAGCCTGCATAATATCCAGTAAGTGTTAACACAAACTGCACCAAAATTATTATCAGATAAGGCTGAAATTTACTATATATTTCTTATTGTCAACAAATCTCATGTGCAGAACCAAACCAACATCCTACTTACAAGTATTGTGTGTGTATCTAAAGTCTGATATATCTTATTCCTCTGTGCCGTAGACCTCTGTTGTTGTTCAAAAACTATTAAAACATGTCCATGAGCCACACCGCAGCACTGGGTGACACGTTTCTTCGCCCCAAAGACAACCGTAGTTTGTTTAGAAATGGTCAGTCTCATGAGAGCAGCTCTGTGTAAAGGCCTTTACTCACCAGGGACGTGACGAATAAACCACACAAAAACTTGCCTGAGAATATTTCGCATCAAAACTATTCATACCGGCAACTATACGAATTACTGGACAGACAAACTGCCTTCACCAGGCTGACTGACAGCAGAAATTTACTCAACCAAAATAGTTTTCATGTCGGCTCCACGGGAAGACCTCGAGAGTGTTTGTATTTATTGATTCATTGATTTTATTCCCCCACCCACCGTAGTGAGTGAGGAGAATCTGCCTGTAGTGAAACAGGCGCCTTGATCAATCTATGTGGATATGGTACATAAGTTCAAAACACATATACAGCAGGATATTTAGATATTGGTATGATTTAAACAGCTGTCTGTGTAGATTACTCTTCATTAAACGAGACAGAAATAGAGTTGGAATGTAAAAACACACAGGGGGTCTCCATGTCCTTTGTCCTTTGTCTTATAATACAGGGTGATGAGAAACATAATCAACAGGTTCGCCATCGTCATTAGGAGTTGTGACGTGACATCGGTTCTACACAACGTGATTGGTTGATACCTTTATTCGCGGTGTGAAAGCTCAGACCTCGTTCCAAAAAAAATGATGTTGCTTTTTCGCTGATTCACGATCTGTGTGAAAGCACTCAAGATGGCTCACTATTGTATATTTAGCACAAATATACACGTTCACCAAAGTTGAACTCACCAGGAAAAGTTCATGCAGACTTTGTCCCTGCCAGTGAATCCACTGATCCTGGTGATTTCAATGTAATTAACTGATGATATCCACCACTATTTGCAGTTTTAACCACTAGTGTGAGCAGGCCTTAAATCACCAGCTCTCAGCAACAGCCTCTCTGCTGATGCTGATGACATCTCTGTTACTGCATTCTCACAGAGAGTGTTTTTTTTACTACAAGCGAAATGTTTGGAAACAGCAAATCAATTCTGGCCGAGTCAGAAACACCGTAGACAAATTGGTTTTGTAGATATAACATGAAGTGCGAGGGCCCACCTCTCCTCTCATATTTGTTAAAAATAGCTGCCGTGTTCTGTTTGAAAACCAGAAGCAAAGACAGTCCTGCGAGTGATGCGTTCATCCAATGAGATGAAGGAAGCATTCATGTTGATTCTGACGGTTCCCTTTTAATTCCGACCAGCTGGAACCTGCCCAGGTAGTCCAAGCAGCCGGCTGGAGCTTGATCTCTTATTTTTTGTTTCCTCTTCTTTTCTCCTCTTGGCTCTTGTTTTCTTTACTTGTTTCCTCTCATCATCTTTCTTCTTCTTTTCTTAGTCCTCCAACATATCCCTTCCCTTTTTCTCCTCCTTTTGTTTCCTCTCCTTCCCTTTATCCTTCTCTTTTACCACCATCATATCTCCTCTCGTCATCCTTTATTCTATTTTCTCACCCCTCCATCTCTCCTCCTCCTCTCTGCCCTCACCGCTGATCTCTCCCTTGTAACTCTGATCTCATCTCATTAGCTCCTGTTTCTCTTTTTTTTCATTGTCTTCCCATTATGTTTCGCAGTCTTTTCTCTCCCCACTCCTTTATTCATATTACATGCTCATTTCCATATGCTAATTAATGAATAATCACCTGGGTACATTCATGTGCAAATACAAATATATGTATTAAACGGCAGGGTAAATTATTCTGAGTCCAACACTGTAAAACACCCTCGCAGAATTAGCCTTGGATATCAATTTGCATGTAGTTTGCTCTAATAGGCTTCATTTCTAATTTGTAAAAAGTGGAGTAACTCTGACACAATGATAAACACCAATTATGGTTTAGCAGGCAATATCCCAGGCAGCTATAATGACGAGGAGGAGGAGGAGGAGGAGGAGGAGGAGGAACAGAGGAGGGGGCTTGTGTTCGCAGAGCCGGTAGGTTTGTGAACGATTTGTCGAAGTGGTGCTCGTAATTAAAGCTATCAGTCACGAGGCGTGGCAGAGAAATATCAAACGGTGTGTGTAGCAGCGACAATTAGAGACAAATTCAACACAACTATTATTAGGAAAAGTCATTTTTCACTTTAAGGAGCAGACAGTACAGCATCAGCTGGGAGGAGGAGGAGGAGTAACTGGTGGAAATGAGAGGAGGAGGAGGAGGAGGAGGGGTACAGAGAGGAGACACAGCAATGATTGTGTTGTTACTGTTACTTTTATACTAAGCTATTGCATATCTAATAAAGAACGCAGTTTTCTTTTAAGTATTAAACCAAAAAGAAAAGCTTTATTTAAATGTGTTTGTGATTTGTTTATATATTTTTTCTCTTTTTCATGACACTTCCTCTTTCAAGAGCTGTATTCAAGTAGTTCAGTCCAAGTCAAGTCAAGTCTCAAGTCATTTGAAACAAGTCCAAGTCAAGTCTCAAGTCCTCATTTTTCAAGTCTGACTCCAGTCCACGTCTCTAGTCAGCTCTGCTTCGTCAGTCTGTGTCGATTCTGTGATGATGATGTAGCTGGTGAGTGGTGATTGGACGGTGAAGGTCGTGCTTACCTGTGAGGGAGGGCGGGGAGCCGACTGGGGTGGAGGGATTGGACGAGTAGCTGTTGTTTGTGTGGTCTGGAGAGTAGATCTGGAGGGGGAAAAATGCTAAAAAGTCAAATGGCAAGTAAAGCTGGAAAACATCATGAAGATAAAAAATAAATGAATATGATAAACTCAAAAATTCTTGAAAAGACTTGAAAAAAAAGTAACATGAATTATAAAATCATCTCACATTAATAGGAAACTGAACAGGTCTCACATTGGTATGTATGTATGTGTATGTGTGTGTGTGTGTGTGTGTGTGCGTGTGCTGTACTTGCCGATGCGAGTGCTTTCCCTAAGGCGTCTCCTGTCTGAGAGCTGCTGGCTGCTCCGCTCTGTGCTCGGTTAGCTGTGACACACACATGCGCGCACACACACACAGGGGAAAAAAAGAGGGATGCAGGATGTATCCTTGTTAATAAGGATGTTGGCAACTAACAACTTTTAATTATTCTGTCTATAAGTACACCATCAGTCCATCATGAAGATTGCAACACATATTCATTATGACTAAAAAAACGGCAACTTCAGCTGTCCAACGTGAACCATGAAGGCCTGGAAACTGTAACCAGGTTAACTGCATGTTTCATCCACCAAAAATTCCAGCTGTGTTACTTTGTCTTCTTTGGCCACATGGACACACATTTTTACTCTTTATGTGTTCTGTCTTACACTGCAGGAAATAAAACATGTAGTAGATGATGTGGAGGCTGACAGTAGTATATAATCAGCATTTTTGCTAGTAAAAAGTGATGTTGTTAGCCTCCTGTATGTGCTAATATATTCTAATTGGATGGTGTGACACAGACTTTCAAGCTCCACCTTTCCTCAAAGGTCAAGTGGTTTAAAATTGGCACCGCTGACACGTCCATTCCATTCAAATGAGTTGCTCCAAGCGTTCGCCTTTATAAACTACATGTAACCAGACTCTTATTCAAATAATGTGACAAGAAGCAGAAACTGGATCCAATGAGACAGAATCAGACTTTTAAATCCAACCTGACAGTAACCCCACGTCATCAACACTACGCCATCTTACATTTTGTGACAGTACAGTTTTACCAACAATCAACATTTACATTTAATCTCATTGTAAGTGACTGACAGCATGTGCTAGTATGTGTGTGTGTGTGTGTGTGTGTGTGTGTGTGGAAATGCTGGCCTTAAATACAACTAAATCTGTTTCACACACTTGAAGAGCGCTGAGGCCAGAGAGGAAGGAAGTGACCTCACAGTACCAGATGAGCGCCCACACACACGCACACACACGTACGTACACACACACACACACACACACACACACACACACTGAGGCAGAGAGACTCTGACATGCTCACAGCTCATCTCTCCTGATAGCAGATCCCAGATGGAAAGTTTACGCTCGCACACACAAGTTAGACGCACGGACACACACGCGCGCGCGCACACACACACACACTGCACAGCAAAAACACATCCTTTCATGGCAAATGAATCCATTAAAGAGATTGGCAGGACTGGACTTCTTTAAGCTGTTAGATAGAGAGATAGAGAGATAGAGAGAGAGAGAGAGAGAGAGAGAGAGAGAGAAGGAGAAAGACAGATGAAGAGAGAGAGACAGGTAGAGAGAGACAGGAAGCAGCATATGTTTTGGGGTTAAAGCCTCATGTCTCACTCACGCCACACTACTGGCCTAATAAACCATCCAAGGGATTACTGTTATACACCACACACACACACACACACACACACACACACACACACACACACACACACACACACACACACACACACACACACACACACACACACACACACACACACACAAAAACAAACTCAGATCCTGACTTGATGCATAATTTAGAACATATGCAGGAGAAAATCTTTTTCATAAATGAGAGCTTGTTACCACAAAGGAGGAGAGCGTTCAGAAGATGAAACCGACTTTCTATTATTCTCTTTATCTGCATCACCAGTTCAAAGAAAAAGATCTTGTCATTTTATTATCTTCTTGCATTATTAATGTAGGAATCAAATTATTATTTTGCTTTGTATGTATTTGATCATTTAGCATTATTTCTTTATTTATATTTTATAAAACTTGCGCCCATTTGCTAAAAACTTGAAATGTCCAGTTTCCTTCGCTGTGTCAGAATCCCATACCACATACAAACTGTATACAGTGTGTACTATATACTTGTTTCATACTGTTTTTGTATATAATTAGTGTAAATGAACTTTAACCTTTTGTGCTAATATGAAATTATGTAATATGTGTGCTGATAGTGTCATAGTGTCCATTTCCTCTGAGCACTGCATTGTGGGATCATCAACAGCACAAAAATACATTCAACATTTTCAAAGCAGTCAATACTCAAAACCTAGTAAAGAAGGAGTCACTGGTGCAGGTGACAAACACATGATCCCTCACCTGCTTCCCACCAGTTGTGTTCATGGGAGCATATGACCAAACCAGAGACTGAGTCTGGGGTCTCTGTGGTGTGGTTGCCCTCCTGACCCTTATCATTTTAAATCCAACAGAACTCCTAATCCTATTACTGGACTGAATGTGACCTTGTCACACTGTTCCTGTGGACTGAGAGGTGGCTGTAAAGTTAGTAGTGTAGTAAAAGTATCAATACATCACACAGAAGATTCACAGCCCACTCCTGCAGTATGGTCCACTCCTCCTCTGACTCAGTATTTCAGCAAATCTTAATCCAACCCTCGTACTAGCTCTAACATTCAGACCCGCCCTCACCTTCGCCACAGTTTTTACTTCATCTCTCCTCTTCCCTACCATCCCTTTCTCTTTATTCTCTTCCCCTCGCTTGTTTTCTACAAGAAAACCAGAGCGAGGCGAATCTAAACCAATCTAAACACCGCTGTGCGTCTGTGTTCAAATGTTCATGTGTGTGCACACGTGTGTCATATGTTTATATTTAAACCAACAGCGTCATGTTTTTTATTAAGTTCATCTTGTGTTTACACTCATCCGCTCTAGCTTGTGTGTGTGTGTATGTGTGTGTGTGTGTTTGTGTGTGTTTGTGTGTGTGTGTGATATCTTTCTGGAATGTTGGAGATATCTTCCCATGAAAACAAACTTTCAATCTGTTTCTTATTGCTGTCCTATTTGTTCTACGGGACTCAAAGCAAGGGGTCCATATGGCATGCTGTGTGTGTGTGCGTGTGTGTGTGTATGTGTATGTGTGTGTGTGTGTGTGAGTGATGTCAAGGTCAAGCCAAAATGGAGTACTAGTGTTCTTCTCAGCTCAGTTTTTGACTGCATGTCTAGTTTTTAAAGCCTCTTTCACACACATGCAGTCTTTCCCTGAAATGTTCAGGAACATTTCCTGCATGAGGTGTGAACGGGAGCAGGGATCCATATTCAGGGAAATGCGTACTGCCAATTTCCCACCTCAACACCTAGTAACATTTCAGGGAAATGCCGGTATGGCTGTGTTGTGAATGAAAGCAGTAACGTTACAGGGACAAGCACGTAAAGGGTTTGTCTGATGAGAGATGCTTCCATGTGGAGCGAGCAAACCAATCACAAGACTCCACTGATGACATATTTGAATCTGCGACTTGTTTACGATTGCTTTATCAGTGCTTTCGTGGGAGATTTGATAACTAACAAGCAATACAAGTTATTTTCTTTGCAAACAAGCTACTTTTTTCAAGATTGGCTGGAAAACGGACAGGTTCTGAAATAAGGGAGCATCTCTCAGTCCGTGCAGAGCGTTTTGGCATCCGTAAGTGTTGCATGACCACCGTCTCAATCCCAGTAATTTAGCGGGAACTATGTGTGAAAGAGGCTTCTGTGGTTTAAATCATCTTGTGTCTGGTGGTTATAACGGGTTATGTGGTGGTAGATAAAAATGTGGATTAGCTGATGTTGTCTTCTGACTGATGGACTGTCTTAAATAGGAAAATAGTAGATGAGCTGTGGATTCTTTTCAGAACACAAACACAGAAGTGCATCCACTCCAACATGAAGAAATCTGAATGATCAGTAAAAGATTCTCATCAACCTACAAAGAGCAAGTAGAAGTTACTGCTGGTAGTGTAAAATGTAGATGTATAAATCAAATCAGAGCTTTTGAAAGTTTTTTGGGAAAGTCTCAAGTCAAACGTCAAGTCTTTCAGGTCAGTCTGAGTGACTAACTGCCCGAGTCAAGCTGCAAGTCTTCCTCTACCAGGTTAAAACATGAAGTCTGTTTGTGCTTTCAAGTCTGAAGTCAAGTCTTTAAGGAGTCAGGGTCAAGTTAGTGAATTCCCACAGCAGTCCAGTCAAGTCATTGTTGTGACTAAAGTCTGACTCAAGTCCCAGTCTGAAGTCTACAGCTCTGACACATTCATCTTGTTTGTAGACAATAAAACAAGTGAAATAAGTCATGACACATGACCTCACATCTGTAACCGCATAATAATTGCAGATGAGCAATCATCTCCGCTTTGTTTCTTAATGTAAATATCCAAATTCTTAAAAGAGGATGAGTTAAAGAAATTAATTAAATCATCTCTAGTTTTTATTTTCTGTCCAATCAGATAAAAAAGAGGCAGGTCTTTGTTCTCTGTCTGCCTGTATGGACATTGTTAACCTTGTTTGCAACTGAAATGGCTGTTCTTCATTTAATTAATGGCATTAGGTAATGTCATTATCTAGCCACTGACTGATTAGCAGCAGATGACTTTGCGGTTAAGGATGCCATCAACACGAGTGATAGTTGAGCTGTGTGTCTCTCCTTCTTTAAGGGCTGCAAAGTTTGTCCTTGTGTGATCAGGTGTAAAGAATTCTACGTCTCCTCAGCAGGTGTGAGTTAGCCAGCTGCAGTGGGCGGGGCTGAACAACCATCAACACGCGCTGATGGTTGATTCATTATCCAAAACTAGTGTTTTATCATTTAACTCAATTTGAAAAGCAACCTCATTCCTTCTTCATATGCTTTGCTTCAGTAAACAAGTATACGTCCACGCAGGCGTCTTACCCATGACGCTGTCTGTGCCGTTGGTGGGGGCGGTGCAAGAGGCGGTGCTGTAGTGATTGCCCCCGCCTCCGCTCCCTCCCCCTCGGTGGAAGCTGGACATTGGAGGAAGGCTGGAGCTGATGTCTGCAGACGAGTGCGCTGGGTAGCTCTGCGGAGAGAGAGACCGACGGAACGAGATGAAACTTTAACGAGAGACTGACACAGCGCTGCAAAACAGAATAATAAAAATACAGAAGGATAGAACGTTCCGGTGATAAAGACCAAGCCTCGTCATTGGATAATTATACAGAGCTCTTATTGGTTAGCAAAAATTACAATCTAATGACCCTTGACAGATTTACAGCCCCACATGTGTGTAAAATTAATGAATGTATGTCATGTGCCCAGATGTGCAAATGTACATTCAGTAAGCATAAAGAAAGTTAAAGCCGACTGAAGATAATTGGAAGAATACAACATGTTGAATACATTATACAGTGATCCTATGGACTTTAACTGGTGCTATTATTGACTACTGGTAGATTCAACAGATGTTAGTTTCTTATAAATATATGACTTTACTGCGGTGGTGACTATGATTTTAACTACCATAGCTTCAATTACTTGGGTATTTAAATTGTTGTTTATCACATATTTGTCTGGTTTCGCAGGTCATTGGCCAGAAAAACCGCCAACTATTCTCAACAAATGACTCAACATTTCCTTGTGTTGTCATTTTGTGAAACGAGGACTCAGTTTAAGTTGTTGCCTTTAAAGACGACTGGAACCTGAATTAGTTTTGTTCTTTAAATGTAAAAGTAGGAATATTAAAAAGCCAAATCCTTGAATTTAACGTCTAAAGAGCTAAGGATGAACGTGAAAATATGTTTGATTACTGTATTTCATGACTGGAGGTGAAAGAAAAAGATCACCACTGCCACGTATCATCCAGACTTAGGTTTTTGGACCGGATGACCGACGGCTCTGCTCACCAATCTGTCGTGAGGGTGGATCCCGCAGTAGGAGGAGCTCTGGGCGGGGCCGTGGGACGAGTTCCCACCCCCCAGCATGCTGCCGTGGTAACCCTGCTGGCTCATACTGCTACTACTGCTGCTCCAGGGATCGCCGCTGTGGTGACCATCTGATAGAGAGACACAGAGATAGACGAAAGAGAGGGAGAGGTCAAGCGTGTGTAAAGACAGTCCACCAGGTAAAAACACACTGCGGTTTGTCTCCGCTCAACTACTGTCTGGTCTACCTTCCTGTGACTCACTCAGTGTGTCTACATACAGTTTAGTTATCTGACCCACTTTGTGCACTAACCTGATTTCACTAAACATCCATGTAAATGGGACACCTGCTTTCCTTCTTCAGGTTTAAGAATAACTCAGTTAACACAGATCAGTGCTGGACAAAGCTGATTTCTGGGAACCTTTATCCATGTTTGTAAAGACTTTTGGGAGTGTACGTATTCACACGCAAGACACCAAGGAGAGTGTCTGGAAGAAAATACTAATATTTGAACCATCATGAGCATTGTTTGTAGTGAACAGACACAGAGTTAGAAGAACTCTCAAACAGTCGGATGTGCTTCAACAAAACCAGTTATAAAACCATTACACTGTGTCCACACAAAATACTTGTCTGATTGGCTGGCAAGTGTCCATTTAAATGAAATAACAGAACACCTCAAACAAAGTTCTTCACAAAAGTTTAACCACCTCTGATCAGCTCTGATGTATATGAAACTGCAAGTAAAGAACTGTTCTGCTTGATTTAACTCTAACTTGTGAGACCGAAACAAACAAACAAACATTAAAATGACTCTTAAAATAGCTTCTCTTTTCACTTATGGTAAGTGACTACAGAATAGATATAATAAAACACAGCAAAGTGTCCTGATATGTATAAATAATGGCCTCAAAAAGGGGAAAAACCTTGATCTGGTGTGGTAATTTTTATGGTAAGACACCCCTTCCAAAAGTGCATGCATGAGGTAGAGCATTTAATATTTACCATCCTACAAATCAGCAAAAGTTCCAGTCCAATCAGAGAGAGTATACATACAAACAGTATCCTCTGGAGTTCAAAGATGCACAAAATTAACTTGCAGCTCCTGTTAATGCCAGAATGATATTAGAGGCATGTTGTGGAGGTCAGCCGTTTAATTCTCCGGGAAGTGTCCGGTGCTACAGTACGGCTTCTGCAGCTGATCAGGAGAGTTATTGAAAAGACTGGTCTTGATCTGTGTATTATCGCACTTTAGATGTGAGAGCAGGAATACCTAACAACAGCTGCAAAGTTTGTAACAACCATGTTGACATCTCTGTTGTCTTCTGAAAAAGATGAATGTCTTATCTCGGTATCTATTACAACAAGCAATAAAATGTACGAGTGAAATATTTTGCTGATTTTAATCTGAGAACATCTTTCAGCTTAGGGCTCTCCAACTTATTTTGTCTGTGCTCCAGTATCCAGTGTAAGGGAGTTTTGATGAGGGACAGACCTGTGTGTGTGTGTGTGTGTGTGTGAGTGTGTGTGTGTGTGAGTACCTGGCATAAAGAACGAGCTTGGGAAGCCAGCGCTGGGAGGTTTCGATGAGGGATAACCCGGTGAGTCCCTGTTGTAGTCGGCTGTACTGGCAGACGGAGCGTACACCTGCAACACAAACACAGAAACACACACAACGTCATTGCGAAGTCAGAACACTGATCAAAATAAAACATCTCCCGGCCAAACACAAACAGCAAAACTTCCATTCTCTCATTTTTCTCCTTGAGGCTCAGCGGTGATCGTTTTCAGACAGACGTCCTTTCCATGATCTCACATCAACATCAGCCCTTCTTTCACCTGATTGGACGAACACAATACTTCCTGAGCTGTCGTTGGCCTCCGCTTCTGATCTACAGGCTGGAAAAAATACTTCAGCTGTTCTGGAAACTTTGTCCAAATTCAACTAAAATCACTTTGTGATTAATAGAGAGACAGGTTGATTCAACACAGTCTGCAATTCTTCATAGTTATTAATGTCAAAAATATGTTTCTTTATAAATATTTTAGGCTTATTAACTCATTAATACTTTTAAAGTTAGGTTATGCATGAATTGAGATCTTTATTATTTTACATTTTGTAACATTTTTTAACTTTTTAAAAATCATTTTCAAAATTTTTTTTTTATTTGTACTGTAAGTAAAAATGAGCAGATAAAAAAAGCATTTTGAATAATAATAATAATAATAATAATATAGTATAAAAATATTTAGGTTTTTGGTATAAAAAAAAAAGCTTGTAAATTATTATTATTACATTTTTACATTTTGTAAAATTAGTAATTTTTAAACTTAATTATCAGAATAAATAAGTATTATTTTATTTGTTTTTTTATTTTCAAAAAATACATTTTTATGCTCTTTAAAATAAGATCAAAAGCTTTTAAAACAGACTTTTGATTAAATGTTTAGCCTTCAACTTTATACTACAATTTTTTAATTTTGTAAAAACTTTCAGGTTTGTCAATGCAAACCTCAACACTCCAGTCGTAGCCATGGTGATCACTTCTATAGCATCTACAGCGCCCACCACTTTAGCTGCAACGACTATAGCATAGTTCCTAACATAAACATCAGCCGCAACACGTTTTCTGTCAGTCGTCCTCTCGCTCAGACTAGTTTGACGGCTAAAAAAAAAAAGGAACAAAGCGGTGATTCTTGAGACCGACTCCTCTCAGAGGGGGAGCGGCAGCAGCGGCGGCGCAGCAGTCATGCAGCAAACATGCAGTAAAACGTGAGTCTGCAAGCAGAACCAGCAGCTTGTCATCACTCAAAACAGGTGACGTTCTTCCTCACTAACACAGCGGCTGCATGAGAACACAATGCCTGTGTTTGGTCATGCCTTTGACTGGGGGTCCCCACAGCATGCCTGTGCGTGTGTGTGTGTGTGTGTGTGTGTGTGTGTGTGTGTGTGTGCATAGCGTGCGAACACTCAGCCATGACGCAAACCCTGGAACAGCTGTTGAAAGCTCTCTTCTCTACGTCTCCCCCACTGACTCACATTAAAATGAATAACACCGCTCCATAGCTACACCTAATCTACCTCTATCCCCCAAAAAAGACATGGGTTGCTTTGTTAACTTTAGAGTATTTGCATATGAATGGAACACAGATGTGGTAAAAAATCTCATGATAAAACACAGACAGAAGAAATAAAAGAAAAAGATGAAAAAACAATCACTTGGGGGCATTATAAAAAACATCATCTCACTTCCCACACTCCCTGAGAGAAATTATTAAAAACAGAAAACGGCTTAAAACAGTTTCTGTCAAACAGAAACCTGCTGACAATTTTCCAAATCACCAAAAAGGCTCAATGCTGTGCTGCCGCTTTCTGCTTTTACTTCAGAGAGGGAAAATTGGCACTGATTCCCTTTAACTAGTTGTGTTACCGTCCTGCACTCTTAAAGGTACAAGGTCTTCAGAACAAACAGCAACATGACAATCTAGGCTAGTTTCTGCAGCCAGGTGTGCACAGGTGTGAAAAAGGATAGAGGCAGAAGAGGTAGAAGATGTTACATAAAGACTGCATTGATTTGCACATTAACATGTTGTCTTCCCTTGATGAGTTTCCTTTAGTGAGGCCGCTCGTGATGTAATTTGGAACATAAAAGAAGTGGTCCTAAGCAAGGAAACAAGGGATAAAGTGAGGACGACGCTTACAACCAATAGAAAAAGCTTTCAACATTCTGATAAAAAGCACGGACTCTACACCTTTAGAGGGTGTTCTCAGGAATCAAGGGAATAAAACATCCACAAGCTTCTTACTTCACCTCTAATCCAACAACATCAAACCCAAACTACATCTTCTGACTTCTTATTACACCCGACATCACAGGTGTGACTACAAGAATATTTCAAATGTTAAAAAAATGGTTTTGAAAGGTTTTTGCAGAATCATCCAAGGTTGCTTTACTGCTTTGTTATTTTAATTTCAATGTTTATTCTACAGTTTCAAGCATCCATTGTTTTGTTGCATTATCATTAGGAGGTTATGCAATGTAGACTAATTATATGCACTGATGATTAAGTCCACACTCATCTGCACTGTAATGATAATGCTACTGACATAAATGAAAGCAGGCCTGATATTCAGTGTGATGGATTACACAACTCTTATTACTCACTTATTACAACAAGTAAGTTTCAAGAGGTTTCAACCGATAGCTGACTTGAATGGTAGGAAAAAACATATCCACAAATCTTCAACTGTACGGCATGCGTTCAAAAATATTCCGCACAAACAAGTATACGTAACTCGCAGTTAAGGAGCTAAATTTGCAGACACATATTTGTTGCACAGAGTAATTGTTCAGCTGCTCCTGTAAAGTAAAAGTTATGTTCCAGAGCGTGTCGACTGTGTTTACTTCCTGAAAACGACTGGTCGCGGAAAGACGCCAACACAGCGATAAACGGCACAACAATCAGGAACGCCTGAGGAGCAGGGAACACTGGGAACTGTGGGAATGAAAGGCTGAGGTCAGGAAACACCCACCCACCACCCACACACACTTACACACGCACACACACGCACACGCACACACATGCACACACACACACACACACACACACACACACACACACACACACACACACACAAAAAAAACTTGACACTTATGAGGCTAAGATAAATTAATCAGCTAGGAGAGGTTGGTACCTTCCCAAAATGCACCTTGCACAAGTTTAGGGATCCAAATCTTTCAGTCTCAACAGATACATGCATGCAGGCACATACGCACACACACACACACACACACACACACACACACACACACACACACACACTAACACACACACAGTGTCTGTAGATGTCATTAGAGCTAAACTAAAATCCCCTCAAACTTCCTCCTCCTCCTCCTCCTCTTCCCCTCCCCTCTGAGAACCAACTTTGTGCTCTGATCATAAAACCACATTTATTGACCCAAAGCCTGTACAAGAATATACACACATACATACACACACACTACACACACACACACACACTAAAACACAGATACTTGTGTTGTTCCTGTTGAAAATATTTGGATTTATGTCTCATGTCCTGCAGACATATTTTCCCATCGAATGTGTTGTTAGACTGGTGACGAAAGGCTGTGATTTGTGTGTGTACGCACGTGTGTGCATGTGTGTGTGTGTGTGTTACAGACAGACAGGAACAGGTGCAGAGTGTGTTCAAGTCTGAAGAATGTTAGAGAGACACAATAACAGCCTCACTTCCTACACACACACACACACACACACACACACACACACACACACACACAGCAGTATCAGTATTCCCACAGTTAGCGAGCCGACCTCGAGCCAATCAGAGAAACCCTTGACAGTGTTGTCACTTCACTGACAAATGGCAAACCACAAACCAGAGAAAAATAATTGGAGCCACGATAGAAACCAGTCGAAACACTGATGGAAACAACAACTGTATCTCTGATCAATAACCTTCATATGTGGCTAATTTCCATAACATGTCTCATCCAGATATTCCCACCAAAACTTTGTTTAATCCCCTATGTCAAATAGTTCCTCTGAGAATGTAATCTTTTGATTAAAATATCAGCATTTTTACGACAATAGAAGCACAATAAAAAAAGTGCAGTGATATAAAGTACAAACCAGCCAAATTAGATCACTTAACCACAATAGAGTCATAATAAACTCCCTGGAAACCAGTTTCACCAGTTCTCTATGTCATGATAGAAAAACAACTGCAACAAGTGGAACCGCTTCTGCAAAATAGTTCACACAGTAGAAACAAGTGGGACCAGTGGTGTCAAAATATGATCTGAAACCCCCCCAAACCAGTTCTACCACAGTGGAAACTGGTTCTGTGATGGGAGTCTCATCGAAACCAGTTGAACTAATTCCCTGTGTAATGAGAGAACCATCTCTTTATTATATGCAGAGATGGTTGCACAGTTCAAATGGAAACCAGTTGGAAAAATGATGATGTGTGACACAGTGGAAACCACTCAAAGCAAATCAATAGTTATTGTATCACAGTTGAGAGCTAATAGAAACCAGTGGAATCAGTTCCTTACTATCTTGGAGTAACAACAACAACAACAAACAGAACAGTAAGAGCCCTTATAGAGACCAAACAAACACTTCTCTGTGCAGTGATAGAAGCCCAGTATAAACAGGTGGAACCAGTTGTATAAAATATTTTTTGCATACCAAACTGGCTCTTAGTACCAAACATGTGACCAAACTTAACAGAAACCAATGGAACCAGTTGTAAAATTATGATCTGTACCATCCAGAACACTAGACACACTAGAAAAACCAGTAGAACAAGTTCTGTACAGTTATGGTAACCAGTAGAGTCAGTCCCCTGCATTGAACCATAGTAGAAACCATCTGAACCCTTTGATAGAACCCCTAACAGAAACCAGTGGAGTCCTTTGAGGAAGATGATCATCTGCAGCCCAGTAGAAACTCTAATAGAACCCAGTAGAAGCTCTGTCGTGACGTTTGATGAATTCAGGGAATCTTCAGAGCACAAAACATCACAGATTTCATCAAAGCGTCGCCCTTGGCAACAACAGGAGAGAATAAAGACACATTCCACTGAAAACTGATTCCTCACGGAGCTAACAGCACACACACACACACAAAATTATTTCACAGCAACCAGCTGTGTAGCTCAGTGATCTGAACCACAGGTAGAACCACAGAAGAAACCAGTCTGACCAGTTACAGAACATTATGAGTACCAGAATAGAAACAGCAGCTGAACTTTAATTGGAGAAAGAAAATTGTGAATGAATGATTTTTTTTTTTTTGGAGCAATGATTCGATCTTCAACCGCATTGCACAATCAATGTGGTATTAAAAGAATAAGAGAGAAAAGAAATCAAAAAAAAAAAAAAAAGAAGACAAACAAACTTTCTTTTCTTCACAGTGTTTGAGAGAAGTTGTTGACAGAGATGGGAATGCTGCTGGGCCCTGGAGGGTTTTGTTAGAAAGAGGATGGAAAAGCAATAAACGGAACAAAATGAAATGCTAAAAGTTGGACGCAGATAAAAAGACAGTAAACGGAAACAAAAGGGAGAAAAATGGGAAAAGAGTAAAGAAAGAAAAAGAAGGAGGCTTTTTGTCTTTGTTTGGTGTTTGATGCTTCTTCTCCTCGTTATTGTCTCCAAATGTGCGGAGCATCTGCTCAACTTCTCTGTCTCTCCTCCTCCTTCAGCTCCTCTGCTCTGGTAGAAACGAGGAGGGGAGAAAGAGGAGAAGAGGGAGCTCCTCCTGCTCTTCCTCCTCAGTACTGTTTGATATGCCCCGTGGTTAAAACGAGCCTAAAATTACCTTTTCTTTTACGCCCGTAGCTCGATCCTCACACTATTATTCTTCCATAAAGTACGTTGTTCAAAAGTGGCAACACATGCTAAAGTGTTACAAAACAATAGATTACAAAATGATGACATTACTGGATAAATCTGTGGAGATGTGATGATGAGATGGCATCTGTCATCGATGCAAAATTAAAAAATGACACAAACATTTGTCGTTCAAATTCCTCAAAATGACTAACAGTACATCTTCCAGGAAACTCTAGCGTCCTTGTCAGTTATGAAAAGGCAGAAGAAGTGTGATGTTGTTGTAGCATGACAAAACCTTTCGGTGGGGGGGCTGAGATCAGCCATGCGTTAACAAAAAGTGTTGTTTCAAGTACTGGTGCAACCATGTGTCCCAGAAAATACGTTTATATACTACTAATTTGTTTTTTCGGTTAGGTTTCGGAGGAAGTGTAGTGGCTGCCAGGATTGTGTTCACATTGGTTTTTTTCAGTGTGTAGTGTGTATACAGAGTGCAGGACTTCACATCCTGAGTTCTGCTCTTGGTTAGATATAGACAACAGTGAATTAACTATTTCTGTTTCGACCTCCATAGACTTACCATCTAGCACTAACCTTTACCAAGTGCTGTGAGCCAGAACATAACCATACAAACATTCATTTGTCGTCGACATACATATATATTCATTAAAAACATCCCCTAATTATGTCGCAGTAGTAATAGTATATGAATATCATTTCTAGAAGGCGTGGTTGACAGGGGAGATGAGAATTACGAGACAGGGTTTTACAAAATATAGAGAGATATCACCGCAGCTGTCATTTCATCTTTTGTTGCTATGACTACCAGGTAAACTGTAGAAATTTGGTTACTCATTACTCTACCATCAATGTGTGCTTGCATGTATTTGATTGGCCAACGCAGCATCTTTCCAGATGACACTGCATTGTGTTAAAGGCAAAAAAGTTGAGCCAGGTTTATGATGTATGTTCAGGGTTTTTTTGTAGGAGCCATCTGGTTTTCAACCCCCTCTGTGACAATGCAGTCATTTGTATCACAGTTTTTAGTTAAACTGTTGACTGATTGTTGTTCGGTTGATATGGGAGTCAGATTAGAAAATGCTAGTATGAATAGCTCTGGAGGACAGTGAACAACAATGTTTTGTAATGTTTAGTTGTTGGAAGACTTGTTAGCGACGGCGCTTAGCAACAAACTACCCACAGCCTTCAACAGGACACACCTACATCTGGCTGTTAGGCTCCTAATGTCTTCTTCACACTTCAACTTCCAGGTCAAACGCAATAAAATCCTGCTGCCCCTTTACATGCCACGCACAAGGATTTGGAAACCAAAGGAAGACCCGAGTGACTGCTGAAATATCATCACACACACACACACATATAATTCCTCATTATTCTGTCTTCGCCGCATCTCAAATCTCCAACACTTGCAGGTTAAAAAGGTTTTGTTAGTGTTGTCGTTAATATGACTCCAAAAATACATTTCCACGGGCAGACAAATAAGAATACTGCCCAATAAAAGACTTTAAAATGTTCCTGTCATGTTTTTTCTTCTCTCACTCTCTCTGCCTCCCTCTCTCTCTCTCTCTCTCTCACACACACACACACACAGTTTACCATGCTTCATCCAAAGCAGATGTGCTGGAATGTGAACACTCAAAGGAGCAGTCACGAAACCTCTTGACAGACACACACACACACACAAATACATGCGCACACGCACACATACACACACATGGCTGCACCTGTGCCTGTCCAATTTTTTTCTCTCTTTGTTTTGCTCTCTCCCTCCCTCCTCCTCCTCCTCCTCCTCCTCCTCCTCTCTGTCCTCTGCCTCTCTCATTTCTAACTGGCTGGTTTCACTTTCATCTCGTCTTTTATTCACCCTCACACAAACATTTTAACACCGCAGGAAGCAAAAATAACGGAAATGTCTACAACTCAAAACCTATTATACAGTAATTCTAATCAATGAAATCATTTTTCATGTCAAACATTCTGCGGTTAGCTTCTCGGATGGGAGGATTTTCTGCTTTTCTCAGTTACAGTGTAATAGCAGAACACAGAAATCATTACCGCGCTCCATCTATTCATTTACCGCATCTCTCTCTACCTGTCTCATTCCTCTCCACCTGTAGACGCGCTCGTTTCATCTCCATTTAGGGCTCATGCCGCTCCGCGCTCTGAGCCAGTCCGGAGGCAGACGTGGGAAAGCGAATCAAACGCGCCGCAGACGGATCAAACATATTTTTGGGGGGTTTCTGTTTTTTAGATGTATTTTTATAGCGGAGATCTGAGCCGCGGCCTCGGAATCCTCTGAAGGTTAATTATGTTCCTGATTCAAAACACATGGGGGGAAAAACTGTGTGTGTGTGTGTGTGTGTGTGTGCCTGTGTGTGTGTGTGTGTTTGTGAGAAAGCGGAAGGAAATCCCACCCACCACCTCCGAGCCGAGCCCTTTATTCTACCAACCTGCAATTGCACTAATGTGAACCAGATGTACACACACACACACACACACACACACATACATACATAGAGTTTTGAGCATGGCTGCCTAATTGACTCCATATGATGCAGTACAGAGAGAGAAAGATTAGGAAAGACAAAGGGAGAGAGACAAATAAAGGGGCTGAGTATGGAAAGAAAGAGAGGATGAGGGAGAAGAAAAAAATGAAAAAAGACTGAAGGAGTTACAGAATAAAAGAAATGATAAAAAAAATTAAAATAAAAACAAAGATAAACAGAAAAAGTCAGTTATAGACTGAGAAATAAAGAGAAAGAATAAAAAAAAAACAGCCAGCAAAGGATACAGGTACCTAAAAAAAGAAAATTATTCAAGAAAAATAAAAAATACAGAAAAATGAAAAATAAGAAAAACTGAAAAAGAAAAAAAAGGTGAGAAAAAAGAAAAAGTTTTTATTTTATGCAAACAAAGAAATAAAGAAATAAAAAGTAGGAAACAAATAACAGACAGAGTGAGAGAAACAGGGTGATAGAATGAAAGATAGACAGATGATAAAAAAGATACACAGTGTAAAGACAGAAAACACACACACACACATGCGTGCACACACACGCACACACACACACACGCACATGCACGCACACACACACACATCTGCAAAAATACTTGTGTGTAATTGAAAACATGCAGAGCCATCACACACACAGAGTGAGTTTCATGGACCGAAACACATTCTTCAACTCACTTGTAACTGAGCGCGCACACACACGTACACACACACACACACACACACATGCACACACACTCCCTGTGGAGCTCGGGCTTCCTGTGGCTTGATTAGAGCCCCCTATGCGAAGACAAGTGGACTCAGCGTGTGTGTGTGTGTATGTGTGTGTGCGTCTTAGCCATTCTGCACCTGTGACTGAAGGGGGGTCGAGTTACTTAGACAGAAAACACTGGGGGGGCGGACAAAGAGAGAGAGAAAGAGAGAGAGAGAGAGAGGTGTGACACATGAGTGAATGTGAGCCGCGGTTGAATTTTTTCCTGCGTTTAAAAAAAAAAAAAAAAAAGCTGTGTGTGTGTGTGTGACTGGAGGATGAAGAGTGTGTAAGTGAGAGCAGGAAAAGGATAAATTGGCCTGAGTGTAGAAGAATACTTCAAGGAGGGAAAAAGGCGACTCATGACGTACACACACACACACACACACACCTTCATGACGCTTTTCCTTTCATAGATCAAATGAAGTTTCCATTAATTGTAATGAAGGATGTCTTTTGTCTCCTCAGGCAGCAGACTGTTTATCTATTATTTACTGGTCTTCTCCATCAGCGGTAACCTAGTTAGTCGCTCCTCTTTTCTTCACTTCAGTCACAAACCTGCTGCACTGCTCTGCTGAGATTTTCATTGATCTTTATACTCCAGTCGTTGACCCCGGTGAGTCGAACCGCTTCAGCATCACGGCCGACGGCGAGGATGTTTATGTGTTTTTTGGTGGTACAGAGGACGGTTTCCAGGAAAATATGGTGAGACACAGCACAGTGTTTGAGTATTTATACCTTAATATGACTCATTTTATAGAGACAGTAACAAAATAGAAATATAATCAAATGTCCTGTTCTCAGTCTCACTTCAAGATGCAGTCATTAAATTAATAAAAAAAAGTCATTTCATTTCTAAAGAATTATAAATAAGTAAATAAACAGAAAAGGAGAACCAGTCAAACCACAAGCAACAAAGTACCAAACCAGTAAAAAGCAAAACAAACAAACAAGCAAACAAAGAACAAAACAGATGAAGACATCAAAATGAGTCTGCAGAAAATCAGTCACGTTCTTGCTTGTGTAAAAGAAGAAAGAAAGAAAGAAAGAAAGAAAGAAAGAAAGAAAGAAAGAAAGAAAGAAAGAAAGAAAGAAAGAAAGAAAGAAAGTCAAGATGAACAAATGAAGAATAGATTTTAAAGGAAATAAAAAAGGAAAATAAAGAAAAAAAAGCATCATAACAGGTGAAACAGAAAAAAAAATGCTAAAAAATGATTAGAATAAAATCCAAAAAGTGATAATCTCAAGAAGTCACATCTGCTAAAAATGAAAGACAGAAAGTAATGAAATTGCAAAATTCAAGTATCAGATCAGTGAAACAGATCAGTTGAAAGTAAAGTAAAGAGAGTGAGCAGAGAGAGAGAGAGAGAGGAGCGGGAGCAGAAGGTCCGGTTGTGTGGCGTGTTTACACTGCAGCCTGTAAATGAATTCAAGATGGCGTCTGGTCTCGCCAAGAGCCACAACATCAAAGAGTCAGACAGCCAGTGAAGTCACAGCGCTTTAATTGACCACTAATAACACTGTATTAACTCTGAGACTGAGTATATGTGTGTGTGTGTGTGTGTGTGTGTGTGTGTGTGTGTGTGTGTGTGTGTGTTTTCTGTGGCCTTACTATATGTATTTTGGACCGGACTGACTGTGTATTAACATGGAAGTGTATGTATACTATATACAGTATGTGTGTACATTCAACTCTATGTATCAGCTGGTCATATATCTGAACAGAAAATAACAGCAGTTATCAATAATAATATCACCAGCTTGGCTTATTCTTATCTCTTTTCCTTGACATCTCTATCCATCCATCCCACACAGAACCTCCCTGCATACACTCTCACTGACTCTGATGTGCAGCCACCCGGCTAGCCCCGCCCCCTCCATCGAATTCAACACACCCTCACAAAAAAAGTAACAACCAAACACTGGAGCAGCTCATGAGGTCAAACGAACAGGACAGTGGGTTTTTTTTTTCACCCTTTCATCCATTTCATTTTGTCTCTCACACTTCTGTTTCATTCATTTAACCCTCCTGGTGTCCTTGGGTCAATTTTGAAACAGTTTCAAAACAGTATCCTGACTAAGAAATGATGAATTATTTTAACTATAGTTGAGATCAGAGGAGAATATGTTGATGGATTATGGCAGACTGGTATATGTAAACGTTTAGCCAGGATTTTTTTGATGACAGCACATAATGACACCTGTTGTCCTCCCGGGTCAAAACTGACCCGAGGACAACAGGAGGGTTAAATATTATATTTTGACACAAATTTTCTTCCGTACATGTCACCATCAAATCCTTAAATACTTGGTTTATCACTCATAGGCTAATATTTCAAGAACACAGTTACCAATAAAACATTTTTACCTCAATTTGGAGCAGAACCTCTCCCTGGATTAGCCTGATTATGAGTCTGAATCGCTATTTTGTTTAACTTAATTCATCCAGCCTGACATCCTGTTAGCCTTTTTTTTTTATGTAGTGAGTGAATTTTCTGTTCTATTCATCCGCTGCATCCATCCCATTCACGCTTGTCACTATTTTTACGTCGCTGTTTTTCATGAGTGTAGCTATGATGATGATGATGATGTTGTTCTACCTTCTTGTGGGTGGTGATTCAGAGGTACACATGTACGTTGTGCTTTTACAGATGCAAACACTACTGTTGTGTGGTTCTACAGCTGACCGCGATGACGCAGAATGATGATTAAGCGTCTGAAATCTCAATCTGCTGCTCACTATTGAGTAAAACTATTGAGTGTATGTTATCGTGAGCGTGAGTGAACTCAGCAGAACAATCTGTGTCATTATGAGCTGAATTCTAGAGATGCTGTCACATTCCAGACTGTCACATCCTTCCAGAACTTAAAGAAAGATGATGAAACATTGATGTGAATTCTATCAAATATAACCGACTCTTCTCTGAGCTTTCTGAGCATGGTTAAGGTTTGTTAGGTTCAGACACAATAAGCACTTTGGCTTAGGTTAGGAATAGACGGTGTTAATGGTGTTAGTGGAAGATGAAGTGTGAAAAGCTGTCTACAGTATCGATGTCAGACACTTCAGCTGAAGCAAGAATAATCATTACTCTCACACTTGCCAGGTGACAGAGAAGGAGACGAGAAAAGACGGAAAGAATTAAAACAAAAGAACAAATAACAAAGAAGAAAGAAACAATGAACATCCAGAGTTTCCAGATTATTTCTTTTACAGACACAGAAAGCGATCGTCTAAAAACATATCTATAAATCAATACTGTCCTGATCAATACTGCAGCTCATCTGTGTGTCCTGTTTCAAATGCTTCACTGAGACTGATGATCTGTGTCTTCAAAACGCATCAACTAAACCACTCTGTATGTGTGTGTGTGTGTGTGTGTGTGTGTGTGTGTAATATCATGGCCTTTCACATCTCCTTTCCCAGGAAATTGAGTACGGTCTTCTCATCTCTCTCTCTCTCTCTCTCTCTCACACACACACACACACACACACACACACAGACACACAGACACACACACACGTGCACGCACACACACAGGATGATTTCAGTGATGGGGGAATATGGAGGCTCATAGCGAACATAATGTGGCTTTATAATGTCCCCCCTGACACAGGAAATAGCCAGAGGTCTGGGACTCAGTGTTGGTGTGTGTGTGTGTGTGTGTGTGTGTGTTTGAGAGGAGAAATACCCATCAGAGGAAGGAAATAACGAATCACACTGCGGCTGTTCAGAGCACCGAGGGCTCCATAACCATGCGCACACACACACACACACACACACACACACACACACAGAGACCAGTGTATTCTCATCACCATTAATCACATATTTTCACATTTTTCTCCAAAAAAACACGACAGATCTTTCTTTCATAAATGTTCCACCACGCAATTGATTTGAATGAAATCTTTTTTTTTTTTTTTGGACCTACAGTAGGCCAAAATAATAATCCAGAAACCATATTGAACATTAGTGGTGCAAATTCTCAAACTAATTTGCAGTTACTCAAAATACCAAAACCAGTTGTTGCAATATCTCATCAGGGTTTCACTCACTTTAATAGAAAATCCACTCTGGTCTGAGATGAATGAAAAGACTTCATTACTTTCACATTAACATCAGGCTCAACACACACACACACACACACACACTGATGTACGAGCATTTAACACAACTACACACACTACAAATATAGTCTGAATTCCTTCTTCACTGGTTTAAAACAGAAATGTCCCAGTTAAGCCATTAAGACGAATAAAACATGACAACAGAGAGTTCAACATTTTAGGATCAATCAAATTAATTTTTTTATGACATTGCTATTGTTATTATTATTGTTATTATTAATAATAATAATAATAGCTTCATAACTTCTTTTTATTTTGCAGAAAAAAATATCTTTATTCCGAATCTATTGTGTGTAAATGTTTGTATACGTGTGTATGCAGACTACTACATCTGTGTGTGTGTGTGTGTGTGTGTCTGCATGCTTTCCCCATGTGTGCAAGCGAATAACGAGGCGGTTTTTGCACGTCTATCTGCACACGTGAGAACATGTGTGTGTGTGTGTGCGTGCGTGTGTATGTGCGTGCGTGCGTGCATGCGTGTGTGTGTGTGCGTGCGTGCGTGTGATTGCATGCAGGTTTTCAGGCCGGAGAACAAAAACATTACTCCACAGGTGACGGCTCTTTACGAGTCTCTTCCACACTCATTTTATTAGCCTCCCATTTTCCTTTCAACCACCGGGACTTTTTTTTTTTTTTTTTTTCTGGAAAAGTCACCACACAGACGTTTGTTTTTTTTTTTTTTTCTTTCTTTTTTACCAATTTCCTTTGATTTAATTACTGCCACATGCTGCCGGCTGCCAGCGATCGTTAGCGAGAAAACTGCTTGGACCAACGCAGAGTCCTGACAGGTCTTATAGGGAAGACACAGAACACGCACGGAAATAAACTAGAAATACTGCCTTGTGGTTATGCCTCCGCCAACCAGTCAAGTTACAGTTTACGTCCATTCGTCTGTCCAGACTCATATAACATTTGTAGTGAAGACTTTGAAGGGATTTAATAAAAGGTATTAAGTTTATTTTCCTTGTATGTGTTCACTATATAAAGCTCATATCATAAAGCTGATTCTGATAGAACACTAAGTTGTAGCCATGACAGCAGATGATGCTCCACACACATCTTCAACTATCTATATACAATCACCACAGTTTCAAGGTGAGCACCAAGATTAGCGACACCAATTCACTATCTGACCAAATGTGAAATATGGTCACAATCTCCCCTTCTGTTCCTGAGTTATGGTGTTGAATAATGGCCAAAAAAGTGTTTTTACAGTACGTTATGATGTCACAGTGAAGCTGACCTTTGACCTTTAGGATTTAAAATGTCATCACTTCATCATTTTATCCTATTAGATATCTGTGTGAAACTTTGTCATAATAAGCTTATAAATTCTTGAGTTATGGTTAAAAACGTGTTTTGTGAGGCCACAGTGACCTTGAACTTTGACCTTTGACCACCAAATTCTAATCAATTCATCCTTGAGTCCAAGTGGACGCTTGTGCCAAATTCGAAGAAACTCCCTCAAGGCGTTCCTGAGATATTGCTTTCACGAGAGAGGATGGACCCAAAAACACACTGCCTCTGGCCACGGCATAAAAACATACTTACACACATACACACACACACACACACACACACACACACACACATATATATTGATGGATTCACAAACCAGAATGTGTGTGTGTGTGTGAGAGAGAGAGTGAGGGAGAAAGTGGACTTTCTTGTGGACCTCAGTTGATTCCCAAAGGAGAAATGTGTATTTTTTCCTCCTGTCACTTTCTTTAAGAGGTCAGAGGTCAAAGGTCAACCACCTGCAGCTGATAAAGATTCAGTGTCTTTCGCGAGAGCACCGCAGCAGGCCAGATGCTGAGTGAATCAGGACTTTGAACTCTCACCCTTTGCTGCTTTATGTGTGTTTGTATTTGTCCATTTTTGTTATGTTTGTAACAGTAGTTTTGTCTCTATAAACGTGTCTGGTTGTTGTGTAAAAAGTGGATTGTTCTTCATGAACAGGCTCCTGGGAGCGATTGAGAAAAAGAAAGAAAAAAAAAGAAAGAAAGAAAGAAGGAAAGAAGGAGAGAAGGAAGGCATCGTCTTTGTTGCAGGGGCAAACAGGAAGGCAGACAAGTGGAAGAGAGATGAAAAAAACAAAAACAACAACAACAACACAGCTCAGAGGTAAAGAGTTGGTGTTGAGCCAGTTGGCTGTCTGACAGCTCATTAAGTGCTTTTATAAATAATCAATTGATGAAGTAATTAACAACAATCTCTAAGTTTCAGAGAGACACACAGAGAGAACATTTCCATGGGACTTTTCTGTGGAGGGGGGGGTAATACATAAACTGTCCATCACTGATTCACACACACACACACACACACTGTTGCTGTATTTATGAAACAACTACAGAACATGTTGTTGAGCAGAAGGTTGCTGGTTTGATCCCCTGAGCTGCAGGATGAATCTGAGTGGAGAAAGTGAATCACTTGCCCCCAAGACTGCATTTACAGTATATAGCGCTTTCACTAACACACACACACACACACACACACACACACACACACACTGATGACAGCATCTACCGTGCGAGCTACTGGCCAAACCATCAAGAGCATTTGGAGTTCACAGTCTTGCTCAAGAACCCAGTGATTAATGGAGACCTCTGCTTCCTCCTGAGCTACAGCCTCCTCAACCTGAACCCTGCAGCATGTTGCTCTGAACACAACCCCGCACATGATCAATACACAACACTTATCAATAAAAGTGTCCAACTGTTGTTATTGCCTGTAAAAAATCATTCAGGTTCATCACCCTGATGCAGGCTACAAGCAGTCCTGCCAACAATGACATCCGAGCAACTGACCTTTGACCCCTGATCTGGATTCTTCTTGTCTTCTATAATTACAACGTAGAGGAGCCAGACAGAGAGTGAATCAGCACATGGAGTGGATTTTAGAAATAGTGAATTATAGACCATCTATTTTAAACAGTGGTTGACATCATTTATGGCCTGTGACCCCTTCAAATGAAGCAACGTCTACAGTCACTCTTTATGAGTTGTACCAGCAGAGCTTTTTCCTTTTATTAGACTTCATTATTAGACGCGCTGTTAGAGGCCTAAAGAGGTGAAAATATCCAAAACTTTGTGAGGAAAAAAAAAAGCACAAATGAAGAGAAAAAGCTAGAAACGGTAACAGAAAGGTTGTTTTGAAATCATCTTGTGACCCCTCGGATTTATCTCGGGACCCCTCGGGGGGGATCTAACCCTCAGGTTGAGACAGAGAGGGGATTGATTTCAAAAGAACCCTTTATCACATGACTACAAAGGTGAACCAGTTCAAAGAGCATCACCTGATAGTGATCATCATGTGAAAAAAAGACGTAGAGGACGGAAAAAACAAATAAAAAAAAGAGAAGAAGAGACAAACTTAAAGAAACAAAGAGAGAGAGCTGTATTTTGATTGGTTGTTTGCTGCCACCATGACAAACAGACTCATCACACACACACACACACACACACACACACACACACACACACGTATACAAATGTGTTTTCTCAGCTGGCATGGTGGCAGCCGGCCCGACAGCCAATCAAAACGCCCGTTGCAGGGCACGCAGCCAATGAGACCTCTGCTCTCTGCGGCAGCCAAGCTGTCAGGGTGAGAACAAGAGTGTAGGAGGCAGCGAGTGTGTGTGTGTGTGTGTGTGTGTGTGTGTGTGTGTGTGACTAGAGACACACGCGTTTATACCTCTGAATCAGGCTGTCAGTCACTTTCCAGTTTCTAGTTAGTTCAAGTGAGTTCACTGAATATTTATGGCTTCAGTAGATTTTTCTTAAAGCTTTTGACAAAAAAAATAAGAAAAAAGATGTTTTCAGAATATAACTTATTGTCGTCTCTTCTCTCTCTGCTTTTTATAATATGGTTTTATTCCTTTAATCACTTCATTTTTGTATTTTTTCAGGTTTTTATTTCACCTGTGATGAATGATCTGAACAGCAGCTGCGTTTATCGGTCGCGTTTGCAGACGGTTTCTGTGTCTTATTTTATTCTTATGTTTTATTTTCATGCGGTTCTTCTCTTTGATCTTTTGTAACTTGGCGCCGGTCCACGCTGAACCTGTTCTCCCATATAAATCTTCATAAATAAATAATCTCTGTGTAAATAAATTAAAACTGATGACAGATACATGAAGGTTAGGAGTCGAACACGTGGGCGTCACCTTGGATACACGCGGGACGTCCGACGTGCTGAGCTGCTGTAAACAAGCTGCAGGAAAACTGAACACAAAAAAGGTTTTATAAGTTTATATTTTTAAAAGAAATTGATTGTTTAGAGATGAAAAGTTATGTATAATATTATAATGTGTGGCTGTGATGTGATGTGATGTGATGTGATGTGTGTGTCTTCATCTTCATCACCTCCTCTAAGATGGCTGCCATTGCTATTTTAATCAGATTGTGTATTCCAACTCAGAAAGTTGTTAGTGCTCAAACACGACCGACGTCACCAGAGCAATGGGTCGCAGGGACCCCGTTGCCGAGGCAACGCGCCGGCAGGCACCTAAACCGAGCCAAAAGCTAAGATGGCTGCCGTGGCATGTTAATTATTGAAGAGGGTGCAGACGGAGAGTCGGGAGCAGCGAGCGCGGCTGCTCGCCGGGATGCTGGGTCACAGTGATCCCGTTGCTACGGTGATACAAGCTGGCGACGGGCACACGGGTGTCATTCACCCGTGTAACGTGGCAACCGGAGCATCCAGCACCACGCACCAAACCCTAAACCGAACCCAAAACACTAAGATGGCTGCCGCGGGAAGTGAGTGACGAGCTGAAAGTCACACGTTCACATGCTGATGAAGGATTCACTCACAGTACAGACTGAAATAAAGAAGATAAAAGCAAACTGTGAGGAAAACTTTCAATCAACAGAGAATGAACTTCAGTCAGTAGCAAATTTCATGCTAAAAACAATATAAAACCTATTTTTTATTTGCTAAATTGTTACTATTGTAACTCATCTGTTTCTTTTGCAGCTGTACATTAAATCAGTTAAATCTTCAGTCATGTCACACATTATGATATAACTACTGTAAATATGAACTGACCTGTTCAAGACAGCAGTCAGAGGTAGTGACAGTATCATCATGTACTTTCAGTGTGTTACATTGATAGAAATCTCTAGAATGTCGACTAATAAATGAATCACCAACTATTTTGATAATTGATGAATCATTTGGAGTCTGTTTTTTAAGGGAAAAAAGTAAAAATGCTCTTATTCCAGCTGTTCAAATGTGAATATTTTCTGGTTTATGAAGTCTTCTTTGGGTTGTGGACTGCTGGTCGAGACAAAACAAGACATCTGAAGACGTCATCTTGGGCTCTGGGAAACATTTTCTGACATTTTCTAGACAAATCAACCAATCAACTCATTGTGAAAATAGTTGAGGGATTAACTGATAATGAAAATAATTGATAGTTGCAGCCCTATATGTACACCTGCAGTTGTGATTTATAATATAGACCGATGGTAACACACATGAGGCTGACTGACAGTGTTTTTATGAATGATTTTAGCTTAATTATCCTGGGTTTTTTTTTTAATGTAAATGTATGATTTGGGTCCTGCTTTCTGTACTTCACTTACTTACTTTCTCATGTACATTTACATTTAACAGTCAGCCTCTCAGCCTTTTCAAACGACTGAGCTTCAACTTCTAATGTTGACTTTAAGGGTCAGAACCATTTTCAGTGTTAATCGTCCACATAAAAACACGTCCAGCGCAGAGTCAGAACACGCTTTAAATTCTGTATAAATACACCTGTTTTTTTTTTTTTCTTCGTTATTATTATTTTACAGTAAAAGCAGGACGCAGCAACAGCTAAAGAGAGAGAGAGAGAGCACTAAAGCCATAAACACACAGACATAACACACTTAATCCTTCATCTTCCGTCATTTTTGGCTCGCAAGGATTTTAACCCTTGACCTCTTCGTGTTGAGAGAGGCTGCGCAGCCATTAGACCATCCGGCCGCTGCGTTACATCACCAGATCTCTTCATACCGAGCTCACGGAGAATCATTTCAAAAGGTATTTTCTGTTGGGTATGATGGTGTTGACAGACTGGAAAGTTGGAGTAAAGCTGAGGACTGATGAGCAGGTGGCAGCTATGTTAACCTGCTGACCTACACTGACTGGAGCATATCATGAGGACCAGGAAGAGGAAACAAGGAAAGTTGTGTCCTACAATACGTACTGTCAAATGAGTTTACAGTTAAAAGAAAGTTATTTTTAAAAACATTTTCAGGAAAGGATTAAGTTGAGATAGCTGCATCTGAGGGGCTTGAAACTCACCAAATTTGGACAAATGAAGTGTGATAAACTAACTCTGACGGGAAGTTTGTGTTAAATCAATCACAGAAGATAAGTCTTTCTTCCCACATTGAAATTTGTTTTGCATGTCACACTCCAGCGATAACCCACAAAACTTACAACTAACTTTAAAATCTAATTACAAACACCAGGAAAAAAAAAAAATTGGAAATGACTCACCATGCGAGATGTAATTAAAAATGCAAAGCGAGACCTCAGTCAGTGGAGGGGAGAACGTTTCCTAAAGTTGTTTATATCATCTGATCTAACATTTCTGCATCTTTTTCCTGCAAAGCTTCATCATAATCCAACCACTTTACTTCTGTTTGATTGCAGTTCAGTTTCAAAAAAAAAAAAAAGAAACCAAATTCTAGCTGATGTTCGAAAATATTTGGGAGAAAAGACCCAACAATAAATCAGTAAATAGAAGCCAGAGGATGCGGAGCGCTTGATGCTCTAATTTCTCCTGAGATGTTACAGCTTTAGAAGGCCATTCCAAGAGCCTGACAGCTTAAATCAAGCGCACCTTAACTGGTTCAAACGGAGCGGACGGTTCCTCTGAACATCTGATTCTGATTCCGTTCAGCCTGGTGATCCATAAAAATGTTAATAAGGATTAGAGTATCGGCCTCCTGTGTGGACTGACTCACTGAGCTCTGGTCCTGTTTCCACTGGGCTTGAAAACTTCTGCTTTGCCTCCACATTTGTTTTACTTTCTTTCTGGCTGTTGCTAAAAAATATAAAAATGTGGGTGGTGCTGCGGGTGGTGCTAGAGGTAAGGTCTAGGCGTCACTAAAATCTTAAGGGTTTATCCTCTGGGGAGCAGGAATGTCTGGATCTTCTACACACATTTAAAAATCAGCTAAAAGTGGGGCGCAGGAGTGGGAGGAGCAAGTGACGCTATGCTAGGCTAGCTCATTAGCATCCCTAGCTGACTTTCTAACACTATGGAGAGTAATAGGAAGAGCCGAACTTTACTTCCTGTAGTTGCGGGCCATGGTCAGACTACCCTAAAGTCTTCCTTATGACATCATCAAACAGGGCGGAGTCAGTTTTGCGATTTCCTAACCAGGACAGGCCACCAACTCCAGTTCTAACCTCCCAAAATGATACTGAGAGTTTTTATCTGTACTGGTGACAACACTGTTAACTGAATTCTCAAACTTAACAACATTCTTTGTGCTGAAATACACTTAAAAGTCATCATTTCAGTGCATTCCTTAACTTTCTATAGCAGTTAGTGAGTTACCTGAGACTGCTACTCCTCAAAAACCACCACAGAAGAAGTGGTTTTCAGCAGCAGTGTGGAGACGCAGCCGGTAAGAGCCTCTAATAGCCAACATATGGAAGCTCGCTGGTTGCCAGCAACACAATCAGGACTGCATTATTTGGCCCACACTGGAATAATAAAGGAGCCAGATCAAAGAGCTGATTACTCCAGAACTCCGGAGCTGCAGGATTCTTTTCTGTTTGTTCTTTCTTTATGTCGTCCTTTATTTCTCTTTGTTGTCTTTGACTCATTCTTCTCTCTTTCTTTAATTCTTTCTTTGTTTCTTTCTTTCTTTGTTTCTCTCTTTCTCTCTCTCTCTCTCTTTCTCTCTCTCTACGACCAGGTATAACCCCTTTTGGAAAACGAGGTCCATATGGAAGCTTGGTTACATCTATCACCATGGCTATTGATGGATGTGTGTGTGTGTGTGTGTGTGTGTGTGAGAGAGAGAGAGAGAGAGAGAGAGAAAGCAGTGATGCTGTTGGCTGGAGTCGCATTTGAGTACAAACAGCAGCATAAAACAAATCTAAATGGATGGAGAGTGAAAACAGACAGCGCCATGTCGACCAGATGTTCCATCACATGTACAACCTTTTTCTTTCCATAGATGGATGTTTTTATTTAGCATTAATATGTTGTTTTGTTTTGGTTTTTTTTGAAAGAAAAAGTTTTAAAAAGCTTGATCTTTTTGTTCAGAGGATGCAGAGCTGTGCGTTTACTCAGTGGCAGCAGGGGATGTGGAGCTGAAAACAGTGTTATTGTGTATGTGTGTGTGTGTGTGTGTGTGTGTGTGTGTGTGTGTGTGTGTGTGTCTGTGACCTATTTGCATGCAGCCTGGCAGAGCCAGCGCGGGACAAAATGGGCATCGAACCAACCGTCCTCTCAGTGTGGCACCCTGACGGTCACTACAATGCCCCAGTGTGTGTGTGTGTGTGTGTGTGTGTGTGTGTGTATGTGTGTGTGATGGCCTGCTCACACTGAGCAAGGCACTAACACTGCAGGGATTGGGGTGCAAATATCCATATTTAAAAAAACAACACAATGTCTTAAACAGTTCATTTGTAACTATTTTGCAATCGTGGACGACATATTCATATAATCACACTGAAAGCACTTGCAGAATATTCTCCAACAGTTCAACATCTGCAGATATCTGAGTTTAATTTATTCATTTTAAGGATCTTTTTAAAGAGAAGCCAAATTGAGAGGTTTTAAAATACATACTTGTTCTGTACCGCTCAGCTCCATTAAAGCTACATGTGCTTTAAGACAAAAAGGAAGGTAAAAATCATGTAAGCATCCTTTTATAGTCCAGGCTTTCGTACATAAGAAGCAGGATTTGCAAAGAAAAGTTAACTCCCACGAGCGCTGACATTCTTAAAAACATCCATCTACACCACGACTCTAGAAATGTCGGCTATCAGTAAATCTCCACTGACTGAACTGTCAACGCCACGTCAGTGGGTTGTTAAGTTGGATTCCTTCTGTAAACATGATCGTACCTGAAGGCATCATTTGAGGGACAAACGCTGTACAACACAGCGAGGCCGTTCAGCTGCGCTGCATTGTGTTACAGTTTTGTTGTCTTGTTGTTTAAAGTGTGACAGCTGTCCAGTGTTTATCAGCCAGTCCATGCAGCCTCCCTAACAGCTCACCACAGCATGACTGACCCACTAAAACACACACACACACACACACACACACACATACACTTGCTTAACAAAACCGACAACCACCCCCATTTTCCACTTTGATAATGAAGACTGGGTGGGTTTTATGTGTGTGTGTGTGTGTGTGTGTGTGTGTGTGTGTGTGTGTGTGTGTGTGTGTGTGTGTGCGTAGAGGGGCTCTATACTGTGAACAAGTGTGTCAGCCATGGTTTAGAGTGGTGTTTTATACACACACGTACACACACAGATTTGCTTTATTCTCTTGCCAAAAATGTTAACTTACTTAAGCTTGCCTTTCTGCACTGAAGCTTGTGCTTAGTACATATATGAGAATAGGCTTTAACACACACACACACACACACACACACACACACACGGAAAACAGCAAATCAGCCATTGAAAATCACCAGTGTTCCCAGCTAACAGTAACCGGAGTGAAGGTCTGAGCAGCAGCAGCCACACAGCAGAGATAGCTCCTGATCACAGAGGAACCATGGAGGATAGACCATCACAGCACAAAGAAACGAGAAGCAAAGTGATAATGCACTACAGACAGTGTTTTACTACAGTACAGGACATAAAATCCCAGATGGAGTTTTGTTATGTTTCATGAAATTGAAGCTGAGTGACAAAAACTCATAACAAAGACCTGAATAAATCCTGGTCTATAAGCATATTGTTACTTCCTCCAGTATTAAAGGTATAATGAGCAGGACTTTAGCTTACATGAATGGCTTTCAAGATAAGAAGTCTGTTTCTATCTAATGTTGAAGTATAGCATGTTAGCTTACTAGCTAACATAGCACAGTAGCTAAAGTAGCAACAACAGTAGCCTAATCACACAATAGCAATATCCTCTCAGTAGCCGTGGGCACTTCTGTTGTTGATAGCCTTCCTAATGTTGTAGTAGTATTCACTAACACTACAATACCCATGAGCCTCCGTTCAGCCTTTGCCATACAATGGCTTGTATCATATTAAGAACATTTCGTTGCTGTAATCAGGACCAAAACGCTCCATATTAACTGCTAAAGCGATCAAAAGTTGATCCAAAATCACATTCTAAAAAGCTAATGTCACAGTAAGTATTACTGTTTGATTTACTGTGTTCATTCAGACCCATGCCAAAATGGCAACCAGTATGATTCCAGTGCTGTGAGCAAATTCAGCACAGCTGGTGTGAATTTGCTAACATCAGTGTTTTAAAGATGTGTCTTTTGGATAATTTAATGACATTATTATGATGTTCTATGATGTGACGTTCCTCGCAATTGTTTCACAATATTCCACTGAATTACAGATGACGTGCCAAGAAACGTAGCAAAAAGTGCCAAGGCAGGAGAGAAGAATGGGAGCGAGTTGATATGGATGTAAAACGCAAAATGTTCAAAAAAAAATATCTCAATCTCTAAATGTTTGTCAGACCTCAAGGATACACACAAATTCATTGCTGCTGTTTCAAACTCGTCTTTTTCTTTTGTTAGTTTCTGCTACTTGCAATTTCACATCTTCTCTAAATACTACAATACCCATGAGTCTCCATTCAGCCTTTGCCATAGAAAAGGATTTTATCATAATCAGAACACTTGGTTGCTGTAATCAGGACCAAAACACTGCAACACCACTGATTAATTGATCAAAAAAAACCCAGAGGTGAATTTATTCATAGCAGACAAAACCAATCAGCTAGATCCTTGATCAAATGATCAGTTCCCAATCAGAAACGTACAGACATAAGCCTATCAGCAGGTCACAGTCACTGCCAAGGTCTCTACACCTCCAATATGGCTGCCAGAGGCCCTGATGGTCAGTGTGTGCATACAGCCAGCCACCCAGACACATGAACCATCGTCTACTGCTGCTGATGCTGCCTGCCCCCCCCCCCCCCCCTGTCTGCCAGCTGACCTTGATGTTCATAGGTGTGATCAGGCTGGCAAGTCCCTCGGTCACACACACCGGGAATCAAACCTGTGACTCAGACACACACATAGATTCTCTTCCCTTGGACAGTTCAGGGTGGAAATTCCCAGCTATCCAAAGAATGCCGACCCATTCTGCTGTGTTACAATCCATCATCCCATATGCAACACACACACACACACACACACACACACACATGGATGACTCACTGTTTGACTATGTGTGTGTGTGTGTGTGTCATTTTGGCAGCTGCGACCTCACGCATTTAAGTCAAGAGTTTATAAAGACAGAATGAGAAAAAGTGACCAGAGGCTGGACTGAAGGTCTCTGTTAAACAACCTGCATATTATCAATGTCATACAGTAGAACATGTGTTTATTTTCTGTTTTTAACGAATTCCAGTTGCATTCTGACACATAATCACTGGTATACTGGGTTTATGAAAGATATTTAAGAGCGAATGTAAATAAATGTAACTGATTATAGGCAGTGTGAAGAGAAAGATCTCAGGCAACACAAATGAGGCAATGTTTTATATGAGAGCTGCACTGTAAATATGAAGTATCAATAGATAAGTCAGACATCAACTGTTTGGCAGCATCATTTAGTCTGCTGTTGATCAAATGCAGGTGATGGAAAAGAATTAAAAATGAAAAACCTCCAGACTAACTTAGAATATCTTTGAAATGTTGTTTTTTCTTTGTGGTGGTATCTAATTTGTTGATATTTCTTTTTAAGGCCCACCTTTGATTACATGTGTATTTCATTAGATTGGTATTTGTAATGTAAAAAATATGTCCAGCCTCCAAATCTTCAAAGATCCAGTCTAGGTTACACGTGTATTTTATGTTGAAAGGTTTTAGATATTTTCCTATGCAATAATATACGTGGAGCTTGTGATCATACATTGGAGTCCTCCATATAAACACTGTGATATGTTCTCAATTGGCAAACTTGCAGGAAATGTTATTTTAGGTTGCGCAAAAGTTCTGATGCTGCTGCAGAAGAACTCGCCTTATTCTGACAAAAAAAAGAAAAAGAAGTGTACATTCAAGACAATTTCATAACTTCTAAGGTCTGATTTTTTTAAATAAAATTAATTCTAACATTTTCAGGCCCTGCAGACATGCTTTGATGGAAGATACATCTGTAATATAGAATACAGCACATCTGCAAAAACAGTATAAAACAGCTCATATTCATCAGGCCTTTCATCATACAGCCTGTCTCTTTTCACTGCAATTTTTCAAAATAATAAAATAAAACAAACTCGACGTCGCTTTTTTTTGTTTTTTTTTTCCCCTTTTACGTCTGATGACTAATAACATCACGCATCGTTTAAATCTCACAGCCTCGTTTTAATAGGACACAGACTGAGGCTGCTTTAACTATACTGACCTGTAACACTGATGTGCAGCTATTAAATCTGACACCTTTACGCAAGATTACGGGAAAAGATGGAAAAAAAAAAACACACATCCAGATCATCACCAACACATCATCAGCTCTTCATCAGCAGCCGCTCTGACACTTACATCTCAAAAGACGTGACGATTACGACATCACTAATGACCTACTAATGACCCCTGCATTAGTAATGAAGAGCAGAAATATACAAGAAATGATGAAGGAAAGAAGAAAAGTCTCATCCCTCTATGAATGACTGTTGAGATTAATCAGTCTGAAAACAGCACACGTCCAGAGAAACACACTGTAATCACTACAAGTTCACACTAACGCTTTACACACAACAGGTAAACATAATATATCAAATATTAGAAAATAATGCAAAGAAAAACAAGAAAATGTCTGTTTTTTTTAAACATGTGACACCAATAAACCCTTTTCCTTATCAATTTATCTGTTTGATCTTTTAACAATGACCAATAAAATGTCAAAGTTATCAGATATATTTTACAATTTCTTCTCGAGTCAGATAAAACCCTCAAAATATCCAAAGAAAAGAGATATTTTATCTTGATAATGACATAAAACCAATGACTTACTATCAGAATTCAAATTCACTCAGACTTCCACATCCTAAAGGTGGGTCAGTGAATGCATCGCTACATACTGTGTCTTTTTTTTTTTAACTACTTCCTGTTTTCTCTAAAAAAGAAAACAAGAGTTTAGTGTGTAAAGATAGCAGTGTGTGTGTGTGTGTGTGTGTGTGTGTGTGTGTGTGTGTGTGTGTATCAGCAGCATCAGTGTCAGATAATCTGATGCAGAAGGATTAAAGTTTAAGCCTGAACAGTGTGTCGGGTTTTGACCAGCCGGACAACACACACACACACACACACACACACACACACACACACACACACACACATACACACACACACACACACACACACACACACACACACCCTAAACCTAACCGGAAACCTTAAAGAGACCGGAGGAAAAACCCAGTGACCCCACTGAGACAAGGCTGCACACACACACACACACACACACACATATATATAAAGAAAGATATCAGCCTATTTAACAAAACACACTTAATGTGCACAAACACATACATAATGACATCATTTCATTGTCAGCATGGTGTGGAGGGAGAGCTTCAACCTCACAATGAATGAAAGTGTGTCATAAACTACAAACACACACTCATCAAACAGACACACACAGATGTTTTTCAGCCTTTTATGAAAATTTTGGAAAACACAAATATGAAGAAAAGAAACAAACACACACACAAATAAAAAAAAACGTTAAGAGAAATCACAAAGTTGATGCTCGTACACATGAACACACACATTTAGATAAAAAAATGACACCGACACACGCTATAAAATTGGATTTTTGAGTTGTTCAAACAGAACAACTGAAGCAGATGGAGATAGAGGCCTGCACACACACACACACACGCATGCACACACCCTGCACGCACACACCCTGCATGCACACACACACACACACACACACACAAATGCACACAATGCGTCTATTTATAAAGTTATAATTGCATAACACGCTGTGCTCTAATTCCAGCCTACTGAGCACACAGGATGTCCACACACACTGGCTTCACCATCACACACACGCACACACACACACACACACACACACACACACACACACACATTTACTGTTGTTCAGTCTTTATGTATAGAAAAAAACTGCACATGAACACATGAAAAAGACACACACTCATTTTGTGCTTATATGTAAAAGAAAATGTAGGAAAAAAAAAATCACACACACACACTTACACACACACACACACACACACACACACACACACACACACACTCCATGAAATAACAGCGTCAATATTTGCTGCTGCGGGCGTGTAAGGCTTCTGTCAGTTATGTAATTAGTCATTTTAATATTTTTACCAGATATGATTTTGAAATGTTTCTATGAGTGGAGGCAGATTCTTTCAACTGACAACAAATATTTTATCATTTCTGCAATTATAATCCTACCTATTTGTTGCACTTCTATGTAAAAACACATTCTTTACAGGTTGATGTCATCATGTTGCTGTTTGAAATATTTTATATGAAGCTTTATTCGATTTAACCCTCATGATGAAACAGGATTTCATTTAAAAAAACACAAAATGTGTAAAAACTGAAATGAAACATTTATGAGAGAACTAGATAAAATCTTATTGAAGACAGTAATTTTAGCAGGACAGTCTGGCCTTGACCTTTGACCTCCTCTGGATGTGTTGTGGTTGTAAATGGCAGCTTCTCGCTATTTTACACTGAAAGGACAAAAAATTTAAAAGAAGATACTTTTTCTAATGAAACAGTAAATGTGCGGTT